>NW_020954590.1:6754667-6769722 GCF_900497805.2 Vombatus ursinus | reverse complement strand
TTGTTGTTGTTGTTGTTGTTGTTGTTGTTGTTGTTGTTGTTGTTGTTTGTCCTTTGTTTTCAAGGAGGACCATGATGTCAGAAAGGTGATGTCTTGACTTGCAAGTGAATTGGATTTAAGTGAGACAGAGCCGTGCAAAACCAAGTCTCACTCTCTATTACAGAGTCATTGGGGTGCAGTGGCAAGATACAGGTCAAGATGACTGGTGATGGCCCATGGGACCAGATAAGTTAGACCTGAAAGAGACCTAAATGATCGTTTCATCTGATCTCTTCATTTTCAGGTTTAGAAAATGAGGCCCAGAGACTTTAAGTTATCTTGTCTAGATGCTCACATGGCTAATAAAGGGCAGTTGCAGGATTCAAACCCAAGTCTGCTGACTCTACACCCAGTGCCTTTTCTACTTTACCATTCTGCTTCTCATGAACTGGCCTTGCAGAGAAACATTTATTTTCTCACATAGAATGAAAAACCAAATCCAGTACAAAATTGTATTTGATAGCTCTTATCTCCTGAACCAACATATAACACAAGATAGATTAGCTGCTGTGTTTATTGTGTTTCACAGATATCAAAGGAGGGTAACTTCCAGGAGGTTACTGAGAATGCTCCCTGGAATGGACTGGGCTCCCACATGCCCGTGTTTTCAAGTGTGGAATCCAAACATTTGACCCAGGACCCGCTGGGGGAAATTTCTGCACTTAACAAAAAAGGATCATGAGTTCTTAAAGCACATCTATGAGCAAGTCCTCTCTTTTAAGTATTAGATCCTCTGTTTTGGTGATAAATACAGGTGAGTTCAGTCCACCCCACTCAAACAGGCCTTCAGCTCCACAAAGCCTCACTCATTAGCAGCTAAAGGTGCTGCTAAGGCCTAGGAGAGGTCATTTTTTCTTTTGAAAGAAATGGAACAAACTTCAAGGAATGGCTCTATTTCCTGCTCCTCTATCAAATTCCCAGAGCAATATGACCCTGGTTCTATCTGGAACCAGGCTCAAGATAGACAATGGTCACTGAATCACAGAGCTTAGAGATTATCACTAACATTAATCCAGTTTTAAGGTTTGCAAAATGCTCTCTCTCTCTATTATTTCATTTGATCCTCACAACAACCCCATGAGGTAGATGCCATTATTATCCTCATTTTTCAGAAGTGGAAACCGAAGCTCAGTGAGTTTTAATAATTGTGGCTCTTCCCCTTATAAAACATGAAAGATGTTTGACTATACCAACCACCTATGGCAATATATTCTTATGTACATACTTTAATCTTTGTTTCTAATTTTCCTAATAGAAGTATGATGCACCTAATCAGGTATTCCTCGTAGGAGGAATACCTTCAGGAAACTATAGAATTAGAGATTTAAAGCATGGAAGGAAGCTCAGAGGCCATCAAGTTGAACCCCTTTATTTTACAGAGGAGATAATTTACCTAAGACTGAGAGAGGTTAAAAGTCTTACCCAGAATCACATAGAAAATAAATATCTGAAATAGGATTTGAACTCAGCACTTTCTGGCTCTAAGCCCCATACTCTATTCACTGAAACACATAACTATGGAGATTTTCTTAGGATTTAATCTAGGTTTTCCTAACCAGTTACAGTACCAGTTGTCTTTTGCTTTTTCAGGGCCTATCTGCTTTTCACCCCACTGTTTGCCCTACATGAGTCCATGACCTTTTCTGCCAGAGATTGATCTGCTAGAACTTACCCAGGGATGATGAAAATGGATGATGAATCTTCGTCTACTAATCATGGAAACCACATGGTAATAGAATGTCATGTTTATGAGAGTTTAATTTTATCAGAGAGAAAATATCTTAATTATTCAACAAATGCATTGAGTACATACTATATACAGACTACAATCTCAGAAGAAACAAAATTGCAAGTAATCCAAAGGGCAGTTTGGGTGTCTCAGGGAAAGATTCAAAGTAAGCATAAGTAGATTAAAACATGTTACCAAAAATAATTACTTGCTCTTAAGAAGGGATATAAAATATATTTTTAAGTTTATATGTAACCAAAAAAGAAGGTGGGCTGCATCACTACTAAAAACAACTCATGTACTACACTGATGCCCACAATATACCCAAAGAACCAGAGTTAGGTCTCTGCCATGCTGAATAGGTCCCTTATGATAGGTTTACATGGATAAGAATGAACATCTCATAGGATTAGAGGGTGAGAAGACATGGATGGTTTATAATTTGTAGTGATGTAGGGAATACTCACCAATGATATTTTAGATACATATCTCATATGCCACTGTACCATATATACACTGTGGTAGGTATGGTGAGGAAACAAGAAAGAATATGGCTTCTGCCCTCAATAAACTTACAATCTAGGAAAATGAAAGATAATTATCTTTCATGGGTACTGTGTTACCCACAGTTTAGACAAAGATACTCATACATGGAGTTCATTGCTATAGTGTGGCTAGAAAGCAGTTCATCAATGACCATTCCAGGAACTAGAGTGTCCAGATGCCCAGTTCAGTATACTGCCTCACTGCCTTTCCTGGTTTCATAAAAATAAGCTTCATGTTATTTGGAACTATAGCATTCTTTTCAGGAAATACAAGACATGAAAATAACTAGATAACAGGCTAAATTTTTCACTTTTCACAATGATGCTTCATCATTGTCTTACTGACTGACACCACCTTCCTCAGCTGGAATGTGGAGTACCAAACTCTTCCCAATGCCTTCTTTTATAGAAGGCAGAAAAATGGATTTTTCAAGCTCATTACAGTCTGCATCTGCTGCTCTTCCTGGTTTCAAGGTCACAGAATATGATGCCTCGGTTGTGAGTACCCTCTGGTTTCTATTAACCCCCACCCCTGCTTTCTGGCCTCCTTCTGTGTGTTATCTCCTCCTCCATTAGATTATAAGCTCCATGATGGCAGGGGCTGTCTTTCTCTTTGTTAATTGGATCCCAAGTGCTTAGCACAGGCCTGGCACATAGTAGGAGCTTAATAAATGATTATGGATTGGATCATAGCCTCCTAGGTATTTTGCTTTCCACCCAATGGAAAATGACAAACAGGCTAAATCTAATTTGGAGAGTTAGTCAGGGGGCTGTGTTTCCTGTCAACTCACAGTTCACATTTATAGAATGTTTTAATGTTTTCAAAGCATTTTATATAAACTGACTTTTTTGATAGTCACAACAATATTCTGAGGTAGGTGCTATTATTAATACCATTTTACAGATAAGGAAACTGAGGCTTAGAGTCAGTCAGTCAAGAAGCATTTATTAAGCACTTACTATATGCCAAGCACTGTGCTAAGCCTGAGAATAGAAAGGCAAAAGATAGCCCCTATTTTCAAGGAGTTCACAGTCTAGCAGGGAAGACAACATGAAAACAACCATGTACAAACAAGATATATGAAGATAATTTAGGAGGAAGGCTCAAAGGGAAGGTATCAGCATTAAGGGGAATTGGGACAGGATTCTTCTGAAAGGTAGGATTTTAGCTGGGAGTTTAAGGAAGACAGGAGATAGAAATGAGGAAGGAGCAAATTCTGACATTATGGGACAGCCAGTAAAAATGTTCAGAATCAGGAGATGAAGTATCGTGTACAAAGAACAGCAAGAAACTAACCAGTAATGAGAAACTAACAGGGTAGTAAGAAAGTACAGAGTCCAGGATGACATCTAGGTTTTGGACCTGAATGTAAAGGAGGATGGTGGTACTTTCAACAGTAATAAGGAAGTTTGGAAGAAGGAAGGTTTTGGGTATCAAATATGTTGAGTTTAAGATGTCTCTATGGGACATCTAGTTTGAGGTACCTAAGAGATGCTGAAGGTCATGAGAATGGGTAGGGCTGGATCCCAATCCTCATCCTTCTTGACTTCTCTGCAGTCTTTGACACTGTTGATCACCCTCTTCTTGATACTCTCTTCTGGCCCTCCTCCTACCTTTCCACCCACTCATTCTGTATATCCTTTATTGGATCTTCATCCATGTCATACCTGCTCAACATGGCAGTTCCTTAAATTTGTCCTTGACCCTGTTCTCTTCTCTGTCCATACTATTTCATTGGGTGATCTCATCAGCTCCTATGGATTCAATAATCATTTCTATGCAGTGATTTTCAGATTTATTTATCCAGCCCTAATCTCTCTCCTGACCTCTCATCATTCATCTCCAACTGCCTACTAAACATATCAAACTGGATGGGTCCAAAATTGAACTCATTATCTTTTCCCTCAAACCCTCCTCTCTTCTAAACTTTCCTATTATTCTCAAAAGTACCATCATCCTCCCAGTTACTTAGACTCTCAAGTTAAGTGTCATCCTCAATTCTCTTCACTTTCTTTTAACCTCCATATCCAGTCAGTTGTGAAGTCATTTTTGCTTTTGTAAAATCCTTCATATATGCTCCCTTCTCTCCTCTCACATTGCCAACACCTTTGTCCTCCCCCCCCTTTCTCTCTCTCTCTCTTCCCCCCCTTCTCTCACCACACTCTCTGCCCTTCTACCTGTTCCCAACTGAGTAAGAATAATGATGATGATGATGATAATGGTGGTAGTGGTGGTGATAATATCTGACATTTCTATAACACTTTAAGGTTTGCAAAGTAATTTTCATACATTATCTCATTTGATCAGGAAGACCATTAATTTCACCTAACACCCCTACAATAAAGTGTCACAAAATTTTCAGACACCATGAAAGAATCCATAGCCTCTAAAAAAGTGAAATTTGTCCCACCATACGTGAGTGAAAAAAGCAACCCAGAAATGTCAGTAAGTCAAATATTTACTAAGCCAAAGGAAGTAAGTTGCTGAATTGTGCCCCCTTGACTTTGGGGTACAAAGTGCTCATATAAAGCTGCAAAGTGTCTGACCTTCCATGTGTCAAAGCTCTATGATCTATGCTTTTTATACTGAGGACTTGGTGCTGGCAGCTTTTTCTTACATAGGCAACCTTTTCTTCATAGACATGATGGTGGAAGGAGAGGAGGATTTGGTGGAGACAAGAATGGGAGGGGATGGTTGTAAAGGAGAATCTATTTCTCTTAGAGAAAAGAAAATATACATTAAACCCCTATGTGGACAAAGTCATAGACAAAGACTTGGGTCTCTGAGATCCACTTCTTTTCATTCCTAAAAGCCAGTTGTAATGTCACATCTAAACATCTTAGTTATGGAGGGGGATTTATAGTCATAGCCCTCCTAGTAAAGAAACATAAAATAGCCCTTTTCTATGGCAAAACAATTCCAAACACAGCAAAGAGTCTCAAACACCATCTGTTGCTACGTTGAAATGTTTGAATAAGAGGGTGAAAGAAGAGAAGATGGCTGATAAATCGAGGGAGCTCTTATATACATAAATATCCAATCTGAGCTGTCTGCTTGGGAGCTGGGAGGTGAAAAAGAACTTTCCTTATGTCCTTATTGGGAAGTTTGAATTCATTTGAAGACATCTAAGCTCTAAAATGAAGAAGGTAAAAAAAAAAAAGTTGTTTGAGTCAGACATGTATTTCAGTTTGCTAAGATAAGATAGATGAAACAGGATGCCAAAAAAGTATAAAATAATGAGTATTTTACCAGTGCTTTGGGGCCCTTTTTTTATTCCTCAAACACACAAACACTGCTTGGAGGGTTGTTTATTTGTTAAACCATAATTAAATTGGTTGTAAATTTAAACCAGTCTCTAAAGCAATCTCTAGTTTGAAATTCTTCCCTGCTGCAACAGAATGTTTCAGGGTTTTCAGAAAGGATATAACAACAATGATAATGATGATGATGATGATGATGATGATGATGATGTAAGCTCCTATCCCAATACTTCCATTCAATTACAAAAATCAATTATTTTTATCCTCCTCTACAATCATTCCCTAAGCGTAGGAAACAAAAGAACTATTAATAATGGAATGATTAACAAATACCTTGTCCTGGGATTTTTTCTATCTGAACTTCATCAAACATTAGAGATGAGAACAAGATCCTAACGAAGTAAGAACAACAATACTCCTAATAAAGAAAGCTAACGAAGAGGAGTCATCCTCCCTTGTCCTGTTCTCAAAGACCTTCAGGAGCTTGCAGCCTGGGTCTCCTCACATGGTCTGGCTTCTTCCAACAGTAGGAGTGCCCCAGAGAGGGGAAGGGCACTTGGTAATGAAAGTGTTGCTTGCCGGCTCTGACGGCCAAACAACAGTTTCATTAAATCATGCGGGCTTTAATAAAGAAGAATGGGGGCCAAGGAAATCCAACACAAGGGCCGCGGTTTTTGCAGCAGGAGACAACGGATATTCCTTCACCTCAAATGTAAATTTCTCCACGTTATCTCTGATTTTAAGCCACCCACCAATGCAAAGCCCAAGGGACTATTTAGGACACTCCCTGAGACAACTGTTTCCTCTATAATTTTTAAAGCGACAGATAATGAACGTTCAGTGCCAGTATATAGACTTTGGGGTTGGGGAGAGCGGCCATCAGCGCCTCCGATAGTGGCTGCCCCGCATCCCGCCCGGGGCGAGCAGCTCAAGCCGAACCTTTTCGCGGTTGGGCTTAGAGATGGGCAATATCAGTATCAGCCAGTAGGTGGAGCACAAAGCTCCCGGCTCATCTGGGAGAGCCGGGCTCATTGGTCCGTGTGATTGCTGAGTGTTTTGATTCATAGAAAACATAAATTCTAGTAGATGAATAATAACAGTAAAGGGAGATGACTATAGTGCACCATAGACATAAATTTTTAAAACCCAGAAATCCAGATATTTGAGATTATTTAATTTGATTTACTGAATTTGAATAACGGGGTTATGTAATGGTCCATGGCAGGACTATTTAGCTTTTATGGCTTCTAAATGCTTCTCTTTAGGGTGATTGCACTCCGTTGCACGGTCACTAGAGAACTCTGTCCCCATCTCCAAGCTGTGTAAACAAATTGAGGAGAGAATAATTACACATTGTTAGAAAGCCAATAAGAAGGTATTGAATATGGAGGGAAGAAAGCCTGAAGCAGACAGAGGGATAAGACACAGCAAAGTTTGCTTTTTTTTTTCTCCTTCAGGTAATAAAGTGAACTTGAAAATGCCTAGGGACCAGTTTTAAGAACACAATTTAAATGCCTGATCAGAAATCCAGTTGCTTCTGAAGTTGGGGCATCATCTGTGTCTTATTTTTAATTGTCCACAATCATATAATATTCCTATTGACATCAAAGTGAAAATGAAAGATTGAGTTGGTAGCTATTTCTACTGGCTTCAAAACTGCCATGGCAGGGCTTTGTGTGAGAGAGAAATTCAGGCCATCTTCAGTGAAAGGAAATTTATCATGGCTCCTGAAGGGAGAACAGGAAGATGTCACCTCAGGAAGCTGCAGCCTGTTCAGACAAATGCACCCAGTCAAGCACGAGGAGGTGTACCAAGTACACATGTGCACCGTATGCATATGCAAACACATACATATAATGTACACACACACATATAAGCACATACACACATACATACATACAAGATGCTGTCTGTGTGCCATTCACTCCCCTATTGTTTTCAGTGAGACTGATTTTGGCACCAGCTCTTTAGCACTTTGGAAGGGCCTTCATTAGCACTGGGAGAGTGTCCAAAAAGAATCCAGAAAAATCAACACATGGCTGCTCTTGTTCTCACGATAAATGACAGCTTTGGTGGAAAAACAACAACAGTAAAGAAGCAAAACAAAAACCAAAAAGCAACAAGAGTAGCAATAACGTGAATAGAGGAAGTCAGACATCACTAACTCTGACTGGATTTTTTTCTAATCAAACTTAATTTATTTATTTATTCCATTTTTTTTAACAACCATATCCCTTTGCCACCAGGCCTTCGGGCACTTTCACACAATTAAAAATATAATGAAAATATTTTAAGAATAGTCCAAAAAGAACAGCAGTCACATAGATCTATTTTTACATATGTACATACACAATAGACCCCTCATATATATTTCTATATAACATATTACATGTATGTATATAATATATATTGCATAGATATACATATTTATATTTTTAGCCATTAGACCATTTTACATATACCTAAATACATGTCACAAACAGAGCCCTCAGTATCAGTGACCCAAAACTAGGTAAAGAGGGAGTCTCTCCTTGAACCTTCTTTGGAAAACAGGCTACTTCTAATTACCTGAAGTGTTTTTTTTTTCCCTTTTTATTTTTAATTAAAACATTTCATTTTAGCACACATACGTGCACATATGCATATATCCACTCACTTCATATATATTTCTGTATAGTATATTATATAGTATATGTGCACATATAAACACACATTTCTCAATCATTAGGCCATTCCATACATCTAAATATATGTCACAATATCAGCGACCTAGAGTTATAGAACCAGAGGTAAGTACTGAGTCTCTCCTTGAACCTCCCTTGGAAAATAGGCTACTTCCAATTACCCGAGGTGTTTTTTTCCCTTTTCCTTTGTATTTTTTAACTGACACATTTCATTTTTACACAAGACAGAGCAAATTATCTCACGTCTAACAGTAAACTTTTGTGATTCACTATTTGCCAAAAAAAAAAAAGGGAAAGAAAGAAAGGCGGTATGCTTTCACTTTACCAAATTACCTGACGTGTTCATCTTGAAAACATTAGTAGGGTCTCACTTGCAGTTCCCAGATGCCATAACACATGTGGAGAGAGGTGAGCAAAAAGTTAGAGAACACTAGAGCTGGAAGGGATATTAGAGATGACCTAGTCTATCCCTACCATTTTACAGATGAGGAAACTGAGACAGATTCAAAAAGGGGAAATTCTTTTGCTTAAGTTATACAATTCAATTCAACAAATATTCATTAAATGCGTCATATGTACAAGGCACTTTGCTAGATGTTGAGAATACAGAGGCAAAAAGCAAAATAGTTCCTGCCCTCATGGAGCTTCATTCTATTGGGCAAAGGGTGAGGGTAGGGTATGACATGTACATATGTAAGTAAATACAAAGTACAAAGTAAAATGAAGTAATTTTAAGAAGGAAATGCTAGTAATACAGGGAGAAGAAGGGATCAGAAAGGCTTTTTGGGTTGTCCTTTGAAGAAAGCTAGGGATTCCATGAGGCAGAAGTATGGAAGGAATGCATTCCAGATGTAAGGAAGCACTTGGTAGATGAAATGTTGTGCACAGGGACCAGCTAACAGGTTTGCTGGAATAAAAAGTATCTAAAGGGAAATAATAAGAAGTAGGACTGAAAAGGTAAGTGGAAACACATTATGGAGTATTTTAAAGGCCAGACAAAAGAGTTTGGTTTTTATCCTACAACTAACAGGGAGCCACTGAAGATTATCGAGTATAAGTCTGATCTATATTTTTGGAATGTCAATTTGACATCTGTGTAGGAAATGATCAGAAGGAAGAGGATGGATGGAGCGAGAATATGTGATCAGACCAGGTCACCACCCTACTGATGAGGAGGCTATTGCAATAATTCAAATGAGAGGTGCTAAGGGTCTGAACTAGAGTAGAGGCTATGTGAGTGAAAAGAGGGGAATGGATGAAATAAATGTTATGGAGGAGAGGTAAAATGGACCAAAACCAGTAACTGAATATAAGAGATAAGGGAGAAGGAAGAGTCAAGAATTCCTCTAAGGTAGCAAATTTGGGTAGCTAGAAGGGTAATGGTGTCATATACAAAAATGGTGAATTTTGGAAGAGGGATGAGCTTGGGAAAAATATGAGTCACATTTTGAACATTTTGAGTTTGAAATGGCTAGGAAACATATAGGTATTGATGTCCAGCAGGAAGTTATTAATCAAACCCAGAGTCAAAGTGAGATATTGCAGCTGAATATTTGCATGTTATCTGTATAGGGTTGACAAGCCTGTGGGAACTAATGTCATTGCCAAGAGAGAAAGTACAGAGACAGGTCCAGGACAGGGACAAAGAGAATGCCTACATTTAGTGCAAAGAAGATGAGGAATGAGGAAAAGTGATGAAGAAAGAGGAGTCAGACAGAGAGGAGGAGAGAGTAATGTTTCAGAAGGAAGGAGAGGAGAGAGCATTTAGGAGGAGGGTATGGTCAATGGTGTAGATAAGTGCCTGAGAGGTTAAGGGAGGTAAGTCTGAGAAAAGGCCATTGATTGAGCAATTAACCTTAGAACGAGCAGTTTTAGTCAAATTGTGGGGTGGAAGCCAAATTGTAAGGGATTAAGAAGTAAGTAAAAGTGAGGGAAAAAAGGACAAGTAGGGACAAAATTTTCTAGGAGTTTGGCACAGAAAATGGGGGGAAAAAGAAAGGAAGAGTAGAAAGAGGGCTGGACATAGAGCATGAGAACCTGAATTCAAATACTAATCATTCATTTTTTCAAAAAAAAAAAGTGTTATTCTGCATTGGTAGAAGTTCTTCACTGGGCATCACTATCACCAGTGAAATCACAGGTTCAGTTCTGACTACATTCTATATGTCTGGTGCAGTTTCATTTGGATAGATGGAGAGACAGATAGACAGAAAGACAGATAAATTTACTGTGTACCAGGCACCAGGTGAAGCACTGGAAATACCAAAAAAAAAAAAAAAAAAAAAAAACCCACAAGCAAGACAATCTGTGCCTTCCACAGACAAAAGGAAGTGGCAGTGTACATGGCTGGAAATGTCTAGAAAATGCTGTGGAGCCTGAAAAAAGCAAAATAAGATGAAAGCTGCTTATCCCAAGTCCAGGATGGTTCCACCTACAGGCAACAATGCATTCTATTTCCAGATCAGATGCCCAGCACAACTCTAGGGTTGAAGCAAAAGCCCCTACTACCCGATGTGAGTCACTGAACTTTTTCCCCACCCCCATTATCCCCTCCCTTGGCTTG
Organism: Vombatus ursinus; assembly: GCF_900497805.2. Classification (NCBI taxonomy): domain Eukaryota; kingdom Metazoa; phylum Chordata; class Mammalia; order Diprotodontia; family Vombatidae; genus Vombatus; species Vombatus ursinus. The sequence continues at coordinate 6,758,901 of NW_020954590.1, read as the reverse complement.
TGTTGGGGGAACAGAAGGATTATTTGAGTGAGGCTGAAACAGACTATAAACTGTCTGGGTCCCTTCCCCCTGTAGGAAGAGGCAAAAGGAGTGTAGATGATCTAGAGGTGGCCAAGAGTAGGGAACCTAGACTCACCACTTGTGGGTTGAGAGAAGGTTTTCTGGGATGCTGTGAGAAAGTTTGCTGTTTAGTGTATTTTCCTGCTACTGACTCTTCATGTGAGTTAAGTAAATTGTCCTTTTTTACTAATATGATGTATATCATAAAATTAACATATTAGCTGCTCAAAGGGAAGAGATCAGAAATGGGGAAAATGGGGACTCATATCAGTAATATGAACAGAGAGTGAACTCAACTTCTAAAACCCTGGAAATAACTAAGGAGCTTATACTATTTGTGTGATCTTGGGCAAGTCGTTTTTTACCTCTCTAGGTCTCTGTTTCCACATTTGTAAAATGAAGGAGTTGAATTTGATCAGTAATCTCCAAAGAGGGGACCTTAGCCTGACTCCATGGGCTATGTGAAAAACCAATCAGAGTGAGAAGGTATGTCACATTCCACCTTTCATATTATAGCCAATGGCAGACTGGCCTCCAGCACAACACACCATCCCCTTCACTCATTATAGCTCAATACTCCCCTATTTATTGTCCAGCACCTGGAGTCAGAAATTATAACCCACCCCAGCACCCCCCAAACCTGTTCTTCAGATCATACTATATTGCCATGGGCTCCTCTCAAGCAAGTAGACTCTGACTGAAGAGAAAAATCTACATATATACTTTTCTTCCTTCCTTCCTTTCTTTCTTTTTTTTTATGGGAAAGAGTGAATAGCAGATGATTGGTCAGATGTGGGTGGTTTGCAATATACATTGATATACAGTGCAGGTACATAATCTTTTCCCCAGTCCCTACCTCTCTTCTGTATTTTCCCGTTTCCATTCAAGGAACCACTACTTCTCCATTCTACCAGGTTGTCAGCTTTCTCCTTTCTCTTTGACTCTTCATTCAATGAAAACTGCTCTTTCCAAAACTGCCAATGATCTCTTAATTGATAAACCTAATAGACTTTTCTGAATCCTCATCCTTCTTGACCCCTCTGCAGTATTTAACACTGTTGGCCACTCTCTCCCTTGGTATATTTATTATATTGTTAGATTATAAGTTCCTTGAGGACAGAGAGTACCTTTCTTTTTCATATTTGCATTCCCAGTGCTTAGCATAGTGCCTGGCATATAATAGGCACTTGATAAATGTTTATTTTCTACTGACTGTGTTTATTCTTTCCAAGTGGCTGAAAACTGTGTTAACATTTTAAAATTTCTCACGTCTATATATTTTAAAAGCTTAGAACCAGAATTCTCTGACTTACTTCAAATCTCGCAAATAAAAGGTTTCAGCAGGTTGTGAATTCATTTTGGACTGGAAATGTGTGTTGCTGCCTATAAGCAGGGTTTCTCTGGATGGGGACACAACTCCCAAATCTATTATTTGTGAAATGTGCAAAAGTACAACAGCTTCTCAATTAACTGTTACAAGAGCAATTGATTGACATTGGAAAAGATGAACATTTGTTAATTGAATGACAACAAAAACCTTTTCATAATTCATAGATGGGTTGGGAAATTCAGTGTCAAGCATGGGCAAAGATATCTTTGGGTGCTCTCTCTTTCATGGCGTCATAGATTTAGAGAGGGAAAGGACTTTCTGGGACCTCTAGTTCAGCTCCCTCATTTATCACTTGAGGATATCAAGGCCCGCAAAGGTTAAAGTGAACTGCTCCATATTACACTGGTAGTAAACCTTAGAGGTAGGATTTGAAACAAGGTTCTCTGACTCTAGGGCTAGTATGTTTCTCACTGAGTTTTGAAATAAACTGAATTTAGTAATTTGTTGTTGTTGTTCAGTTTTTTCCAATCATGTCTGACTCTTTGCAACCTCACTGGGGGTTTTCTTGGCAGAGATACTGAAGTAGTTTGCCATTTCCTTCTCCAGCTCATTTTACAGATGAGGAAACTTGCCCATAGTCATACAACTGGTAAGTGTCTGAGGTCAGATTTGAATTCAGGTCTTCCTGACTCCAGGCCCAGTGTTCTATTCACTGCACCACCTAGCTGCCCCAAAATTTAGTAGACAAACCTTCAAATTACTGTATCACAAAGTATCAAACCAGGATATTCAAAAAGAATAAAGCATATTCAATGACAATATTCTCACTAAAATTTAATTACAAATAATATTTTAGTAGGAGCAAAAAGGAGTTTTGTGTCTTAATAAAATACAATTTTTTAAAATGTTATTTTATATTTACCTCACTCTTAAAATTTTAATTTCTAGGTAAACTTTATGTAATACACATAATTATTAGTTTTGTATATGTATAATTTATAAATTCATATGATGTATAGTATTAATATATTATGATTAATTCATTATTGAAATTAATACAATTAATTAATTAATACATTAGTATAATATCTAGCGGGCACCTATGTGGTACAATAGATAGAGGGCTGGGCCTGGAGTAGGAAGACTCATCTTTTTGAGTTCAAATCCAGCCTCAGACATTTACTAGCTATGTGACCCTGGACAAGTCATTTAACCCTGTTTGCCTCAGTTTTCTCTCCTGTAAAATGAACTAGAGAAGGAAATGGCAAACCACTTCAGTATTTTTGCCAAGAAAATCCCAAATGGGGTAACAAAGAGTTGGACACAACTGAACAACAACAACAACAAATACATAGTATAATAAATTAATATAATATGTGTGTATGATTCATAAGTAAATAAATATACATACAGGCATACCTCATTTTATTGTGCTTCACAGATATTGCATTTTTTTTTTTTTACAAATTGAAGATTTGCAGCAACCCTGCATGGAGCAAGGCTATCAGTGTCATTTTCCTAACATGTTGTGTTCATATTATGTCTCTGTGTCACATTTTGGTAATTCTCACAATATTTCAAACTTTTCCATTATGATTATATCTGTTATGGTGGTCTTTGATGTTACTACTGTAATTGTTTTGGGGAGCCACAAACTGTGCCCATATAAGACAGTGAAATTAATCGATATATGTTGTATGTGTTCTGACTGCTCCATCGACCAGTCATTCACTGTCTTTGTCCTGCTCCACAGGCCTCCCTATTCCCTGAGACACAATATTGAAATTAGGCCAATTAATAACCTTACAATGGCCTCTAAGTGTTCAAGTGAAAGGAAGAGTCAATGGATGAGGCAAACTTCATTGTTATCTTATTTTAAGAAATTTCCACAGCCACCCCAACCTTCAGGAATCATCACCCTGATCAGTCAGCAGCCATCAACATCAAGGCAAGTCCCTCCACCAGCAAAAAAGATTACAACTCACTGAAGGCTCAGAAGATGGTTGGAATTTTTTAGTAATAAAGTATTTTTAAATTAGGATATGTACATTTTAAGACATAATACTATATTGCACATTTAATAGACTACAGTATAGTATAAATATAACTTTTATATTCACTGGGAACCCAAAAAATTCATGTGACTTGTTTTATTGCTATATTCACTCTATTGCAGTCGTCTGGAATCAAACCTACAACATCTTCATGGTATACCTGTATATTGAGAATTCATGCTCAGAAATGTTTTACTGATAGGGTAGTACAATCACAAAAGTTTGGAGACCACTGAACTAGATGGTGATTTCTCAGCTTCCTTCCAACTGCAGATCCTATGAACTTAATCATCACCTTACCAGGTCTTCTTAAGGCTTTTCCAAAGCAGCCCTGCCTCTCTGGAAGCTACAAAAGAAAGAGAGAGAGAATCAGATGGTCTCTTTTATATTCCCACTGCATTCCACTTCCTTCCAACCCCAGAGTCAGGGCAGGAAACAGGTCCCCAAAGTTTCACATGATGAATGAGAGCCATAGAGAGAATATTTGCTGGTGTTCTTTATCAGATACTGGCAAGGGCAAGTTCAAGGACACTTTGGGTCTCTTTTTCAGTACTGTTACACTGCAGTTCTAAAAGACTATGGGGCTGATTCTGTCTGGAGGTCCAGCAGAATTGGTATGGAGAGGTCAAGTAACTTATAACAAACCCAAGTTTATTACTGGAAACATAATACTTGTCTGAAGATCTCAAATATGTTCCCTTTATAAAGATTAGAGGATAGCTCTGATTCTCAGTTTATAGATAGATAGATAGATAGATAGATAGATAGATAGATAGATAGATAGATAGAT
>NW_020954590.1:6644382-6754657 GCF_900497805.2 Vombatus ursinus | reverse complement strand
GATAGATAGATAGATAGATAGATAGATAGATAGATAGATAGATAGATGGATGGATGGATGGGTGGATAGATAGATAGATAGATAGATAGATCATATAATATGTATTTTACAATGTATCATTTCAGGGACAATTCTACCTGCATTTTAAGCAAGTCTTTGTCCCCCATCACCGTGCTCCTACTCCTTCACTTGTTAAGAAAACACCATAAGATGAAAAAGAATCTAACTCAATGGTCTGTCCACAAGGTCTTAAGGTCTTTATCCAGCGTCTGGAGCCCTACCTCTCCCTTTGCAGTCTGTGTAATCCTTGACTCCTCACTCTCTCTTAACTTCCATTTCCTCTCTGTTGCCAAGACCTGTGGTATACTGCCCCTTTCCTCCTCTGACACTGCCCCCCTCCAGTACAGGTTCTCATCACCACCTGGTTTGTCTCTTTGCATTAAGTCTCTCCCCACTTCAGTTCATTCTCCATTCAATTGTTAAACTGATCTTCATATAGTGCAAATCTCACCATGCCAACTCCCCTAACTCCTATTCAACAAATTCCTGTGGATTTCTACTACCTATAGGATCAAATATAAATTCTTTTGTTTGGTTCATAAAGCCCTTCTTAACCTTGCTTCTTTTTTACTGGTCTTCTTACACCTTATTTCCCTTCATGTACTCTTCAAGCCCATGATACTGGCCTCCCTGCTACTCTTCATACAAGACACTATCTCTTGGCTCTGGGAATTTTCAATGGTGTTCCCCATGCCTGATATTCTCTCTCTCCTGCCTCCATCTTTTGGCATCCTTCAAGTACTAATTCAAATCCCACCTTGAGTGTGAAGTCTTTCCCAGTCCCCCTTAATATTACTGCCTTCCCTCTGAGATTACCTCCAATTTATCCTGTCTATATCTTGTTTATACATATGTGTTTGCATGTTGTCTCCCCCATTAGAATGTGAGCTCGTTGAGGATGACAACTATGTTTTTGCCTTTCTTTATATCTTCAGTGCTTAGCACAATGCCTGAAATGTAGTAGGCACTTAAAAATACTTTGTTGACTTGATTTGATTTGAACCTTTCCTAAACAATCCAGAGCTAAAAGGAAAGCAGAGTCAACACCTAAAAACATTATGATCAGAATCTATCCTCAACCCTACCACAGAGCCAGAATCCCAGACTTTCAGAGTTTTAAGGGACCTATCTCAAAGATCATTAAGTCCAACCCGTACTTGGACAAGAATCTCCTCCATGAAATATGGCCAAGGGGCTATAAAACTGTGCATACCCTTTGATCTAGCAGTACTGCTACTAGGTCTCTATCTCAAATAGACAATGAAAAAAGGGATCTATTTGTACAAACATGTTTATAGCAGCTCTTTTTGTGGTGCAAAGAGTTGGAAATTCAGAATATTTCCATTAATTGGCAATGGATGAACAAGTTGTGGTATATGATTCTGATAGGATACTATTGATAGATGAGAAAGGATGAGCAGGATGCTTTCAGAAAAGCTTAGACTTACATGAACTAATGCAAAATGAAGTGAGTAGAATCAGGAGAACACTGTACACATGACCAGCAATATTGTGTGATAATCAGCTATGAATGACTTACCTCTTCTCAGCAATACAATAATGATTCAACACAATTTCAAAGAACGCATGATGAAAAATGCTATCCACCTCCAGAGAAAGAACTGATGGGACTCTGAATGCAGATCAAAGCATACTATTTTTCACTTAATTTTTTCATAGTGCTTTTTTTCATTTGTGTTTTCTTTCACAACATGACTAATATGGAAAGGTGTTCTGCATGATTACACATGTATAACCTGTAACAAATTGCTTACCACCTCAGGGAGAGGGTAGGGGAGGAAGACAATTTGGAACTCAAAATTTTAAAAACCAAATGTTAAAAATTGTTTTCACATATAATTGAGGAAAAAATAAAATATTTTTTAAAAAAAAGAATTACCTCTGTGGTATATCCTACTGAGATACCTGATTCCACTTTTAGAAAATTCTAAATGTTTAGAAGTTTTCCTCTCATGAAGCCTGGGATAACAGATTTATAGCTGGAAGGGGTCTCAGAGCCAATCTAAACCAACCCCTAATTTTATAGATGAGAATTCTGAGGCCTTGAAGATATTAAATGCACAAGGCCACTGAAGTTGTAAGTGACTAAATCAGGATTTGAACCCAGGGCCTCTCATTTCAAATCCAGAAATCTTTCTGCTATGCCACACAGCCTGTATATGCTTTATTGTAACTTCAACCCATTGCTCCTACTTCTGTCTCTAGAGCCAAGCAAAATAAGCCTAATGTGTTTCCCATATAATAGCTCTTCATAAATTGCTACCATGTTCCCTCTAAGTTGTCTATCCTAAGAGCAAGCCACCATTTTACCAGATTTTTATTTCGACTAATTTCTGCTTCAGCTACTTTCCCAGGATCTCTGAGTTAGTGAATGGATACATTGTGAAAACCAATCCCTGATTGTCGAAAATGATCTTCTGGTCTAGGTGTCACTGATGTGCTATCAGACTTAGTCATAACGTTACCGCCATCTCTGCAGGCATGGAACACCATAGGAAGGATAAAGTCAAGCCCAACTGTCCTGTGCAAAGCAACAACTCATAAGGAATGAATCAACAATCCAAAAAATCAAATTATCGTTTCTCAAGAACATTTCTTTGTAATGGTCCAATTTTACTTTACTGTGGCCAGTAATACGTTAAAACCATGTCATATTCTATAGACTCAGAGATGAGTACTTTCTTAGGCCATCACCAATACTTACTTAAACTTTGCTTTTCTCTCTCAACAGTCTCAATCCAATAGTCAGTCATTTCTCTGTCCTTTGCTCTTAGATCCCTTACTCCCTCATCTTAGCACCACTCATCTCTCTCTAAACTTCAGCCCTGAATTGTTCCCACTATTCACCTTCTCATCTCTTATTTAGGGACCACTCAACAGAGCTTGGAAAAGTCTCACAAGTGCTGAATACATGACAAATTCACATTAGTTGACGTTTGGGCCCTTACTACAGCAAGGCAATCTATTTATTCCTTTCTAATTGACAACCAATGAAACAGCTAAGTAGCTTAATGAATAGAGTGCTGGGCCTGGAGTCAGGAAGACCTGAGTTCAAATATGGCCTCAGGCACTTACTAGCTGTGTGACCTTGGGCAAGACACTTAACCTCTGTTTGCTTTAATCCACTTAAGAAGGAAATGGCAAACCACTCCAGTATTTTTGCCAAGAAAACCCGATGGACAGTATGGTTCATGAGGTCACAAAGAGTTGGATGTGACTGAACAACAACAAAAATAGACTACCAGTCTACCTTCCTACAGAACCTATTCTAATCCTTTTTCTCTTCATTCCTCAAATCTCCTCCACCTCCTCCTCCACTCACCTTTCTCAGCTGAGTACAGTGAACCTTACTTTATGAGGAAAGCTGAGGTATTGTGATGTGAGCGCCCTCTTTTCCTATTTCCTTCATATCAAAAACCTTTTAACATCTTCCCCTACTCTCTCCTCCTTTTCTCCAATATCTGACTGTAAGTTGACTATTCTTAAAAACACCAACTCATCTATGTGTGCACTTGATCCCATCCCTTCTTGCCTTCTCTAGTATTGACTCCCTTATCACCACTCCATTAATTTTTGACCTTTTCTTATCAGCTGGTCCTTTCTGTATTGTCTTCAAATATACCCGAGACTTCCCCATCATTAAAAATCTTTCACTAAACCCTCCCATCCCCTTAAACTGTCTGCCCTTATATCTCCTTTTCTCAGATAGATTCCTTCAAAAAGCTCTCTACACTCACTCCCTTCACTTCCTTACCTCATATTTTTACTACAAGTCTTTGCAATCTGGCTTCCAACTTCATCCTTCAATTGAAACTGCTCTCTCCAAAGTGACTAATAATCTCTAATTGCCAAATCTAAAGGTTGATTTGTTTGTTTGTTTTCAGTCCTTGTTCTTCTTAACCTATTTTCTGTATCTGTTACTACTGATCACCTTCTCTTCTTAAATACTCTCTCCTTTCTGAGTTTTTGTGACACTCCTCTCTCCTAGGTCTCCTTTCATCTGTCTGACTAATTTTTCTCAGTCTCTTGCTGGCTCCCCATTCATGTCATGGCCTCTACATGTGGATAGTCCCCAAGGTTCTCTCCTATTCTCCTTACTACTCTAAAATTCTCTCTCAGGACCTCATCATCTCCCATGGGCTTAACTATCATTCCTCTGGAAATGATTCATGGATTTATCTATCATCTTCATACATAATTGCTTATATGCACACATACATACACACATATGGGCATCCCACATGCCTGGAATGTACTTCCTCCTTACCTCAGCCTCATAGGATTCCCCCTTTTCCTTTAAGTTACTGTTCAAAAAACATCATCTGCATAAAACTTTTCTTTATACTTGCAACTAACTACAAGTGTAATTCCTGCCACACTACCTTGTATTTAGCTACTTTGTATATATTTTTATATATTCACTATATATTTGTAAAGATGGGGGTGTAAATCAATCAAATTACCTCACCCCACCTAAAGTAAATGAAATGATGTACCCCCAGTGGGAACAAGTTTTGACTGAATCAAATCAATCCCAGGCATTACAACTAAGTGTGAAAAGATCTTCATCAATTTATATATCCTTGATGAACCATTAGATGAACTAGAAATGATGCACTGTCTCTGTCTATGAATTGTTTTTAAAATATCAAGCTACTTTAGACTGGGAGAGATTCAGATTCCAACAAGCAGTGAAAGAGAAGACAGTGTTCTACCTAAGCCCCCTGAAAAGTTGCTTGGGGGTTACAAGGAGAACAACACTTCAGTTTCATCCTTGGTCTCCCTGACCCTTTAAGCAGAATATACCCTGGGGAACTTTGAAGGATCTGGAGGATTTTGGACTTTTCATCTTCCCATCAGCATTCTAGCATTATCTCCTGGGACAATAGCAGCTGGCAGTAGTAACTGTATTGGGAGCCAAATAGAGAATGAATGCAGGGACACAGCTCTACAAAGAGCACAGTAAAGAAGCTAACACCATGTCAGATGGGAACTTTTCATTTAGTGAGAACCATATGAAGGGGAGAAAGGGACTTCCAACAAGCAGGAGCTATGATTTACCCCTTTGCCATATGTGGTAAAACTTTCTAAGTTTGAGCCCACTTTCTTTGGATTCTGAATATACTTATAAGAGAGTGTCAGACTTGGGAGGGGTGGGTTTGTACCAGTTATACTATTTGAGTAACTACCCCTTTCTAAACATAATTGAGTCAACCCATAATCATGGCAGGAAGCACACCAGTAGGGAGTTTGCAAGCTATATAGCATTAGATAGATAACGTACCAACCCTACAACCCTGAGGAAACATAATAGTCATATTCTGGATACTTGATTCATCAGTGTGGATATTGGATATATATATTTGGGTAGTCAGAGCATGTGCTAATATTTATGATGCATGCATTTATATATGTACTTGTTGTCTCATTAATGTATAATCTCCTTGTAAGTAGAGAATTTCAGTATGTGAATTTCAGTGCCTGGTATAGTGTCTAAAACATGGTACATGCTTAATAAATACTGATTGGTTTCCTATCTGGCTGTACTCTTATGGGCTTTTTCCATCATGCCCCAGGAACCCCTTCATCTTGCAAGATCTCTTCAACCCTGGGACTTACACCTTATCCGTAGCCTCTACTCCTGGGGCCCCTCTTTCACTCTGATTAGAGAGAGTGAAGAACTCTTCTCCAAGAATCTCCATTTAAGAACAGAGCCCAAGTCAATAATCTCTTCATTTCCCACCCAACTCAACACCTCTGGATTCCTCCATAATGCCCCTGTCAAGTATATCATCTCCCACCTTGTCCGTTTCCTTCTATATATCGTCTTTCCCCTTTAAATCAAAAGCTCCTTGAAGACAGGGACTGTTCTTTGTCTTTCTTTGTGTCCCCAGAGCTTAGCACAGTTCATAGCACCTAGTAGGTGAATAATAAATATTTACTGAATGACTGAATGATTGATTGATGATCATTTCATTGTCGAGTAAGAACTGGAAACAAATTTGAAGGGGTTAATAAAATGTGAAGGATTCCAAATTACATACATAGAGCCAAAACTACTTGTCAATAATCTATCCAATATCCTTTCTCCTGAAAAGTGAAAAACAGACACTATAAGGTAATTAACAAGAATGGCAATGTCAACTATTTATTAGTAATTGGGATAAAGCCACCATGTATTGAATATGGATTAGTGCCATTCTCTCCCAAATAGTGGTAACAATTTTCTCTGCCAACAATGAATCCAGACCACCTGACTGGCCTGCTGTATGAGCCAAGAGGAGAATGGGTCCAGGACTCATTTGTTGGCTACTGTGTATCCAAAATCTCTAACATTGCCTAGAGTGTAAGAGGCGTGAACTCAACTGAAGAAAAGAGTGAGTAGAAAGATTTCTGACATGGTTCAGCTATCACAGAAGCAAAGTTTTTGGAAGGAAAGCTGATTGTAAATGAGAAAATGTTTTTCACCAGGCCTTTAAATAGTCCGTGGTACACACACACACACACACACACACACACACACACACACACAAACACACCACAACACAATACATATGCTTTTGTTAGAGCACTGTGTTCCATTTGCAAGTCACAAATGAAGTATAATATAGAGAACTTGGAGAAGATCCCAAGGAGTCTCATTTCAACAGAGAAGATAAAAAGTTTGGGAAACAGTCTTGGATTGGATGATGGAATACTGTCTGAATGATGGTAAGCAGCTGTTCTCTATTTCTAATGAGGACAAGATAAGTGAATAATAGAATTTTAAAGCTGGGAGGGATCCTTAAATTATCCAGTCCAGAGATGGGGAGCCTTTTTTTTTTCAATTACAAGGTCAAAAGTTTTTCCAAGAAATGTGCAGTGTATCACAAAGATATGCCATTTTGCTTTGTCTAGCATAGTGTTTAAAAGAGGGAGGGAAGTACATTGAGAGTCCCAAAAGTCATCAAGCTATGGGTTGCCCATCTTGATCTTGTCCGACCTCTGTATTTCACAGATGAGGAATATAAGGCTCAGGGAAATTAAATGCCCTACTCTGGGTCACTCAGTTAATGGTAGCATTAGAGCTAGTATGTGTGCCTCTTAATTCCTAATCCAGCGTTCTCTCCACTATACCATATTGGTTCCTTCACTATACCAAAATAGGGCTTTAGGTAAAATTGGACAGATCTTCCTGGTATTAAGCCGAGGAGTGGGGGAAGGGTATTAAACACATGCTAACATGTGTTAGCAAAGGAGCTGGTGAAGGCAATTCCTCTGGAGTGGAGATGTTTTGGCAGAAGGTGAATCACTTATAGCTGCTTTTGGTTTTCTGGGGGTGAACAGAATGCCATCCTCTCTGGAGGCAGAAAAATTTCCCGAGAGCCTGATAATTCAATATGTGAGTGCTTATTCCTTTGGGGAGGATAGGGGGGACAGAGGGCATAGTTTACAGACAAATTAGTCAAGAAGTAATCAAGAGAGTGATGGAAGAAAAAAGAGTTACAAAGGGAAGAATAATGATAATAATGTCACATTTTTTATAGTGCTTTAGGGCTTGCCAAGCACTTTCCATATGTGATATGACCAATGTCTACCGGGGTTTTTTCCCCCACCCTGATATGGTTTAGGCTCCTGAAACATTAATAAAGCCAGGACTTGATTCTCCTGAAGGTTGACCCAAACTGTGCTTCCCTTGACTCAGGTCCCTGGTAGCTTCTGATTGGGTTGATGTATAGTCCTTGTCATGTGTGGGCATAAAATTCCCCCACATGTTCAGTCAGGGCCCTTCAGACGCAGATGTCTGAAAACTGCACAAGTCACCATACCCTGTCCTGCTAACAGACGGGAAACAAGTGGGGCTTCAAAGGCAAAAACTAAGTTCCATAGTATCCTTGCTATGTTAGGGCTAAGTAAACCTCTTTTTGTTAATTGTTCAATGGCCTATAAGTACCTGATTTCATCTCAATGTCTAACCTGTACTAACAAGGCTCCAGTGTCAGGTCTGGTCAGAACACCATGCCACAACTTTGTGAGGTAGATAACCAAAGTATTGGTACCTTCACTTTACAGAGGAGAAAATCAAAGTTCAGGGACTTGCCTTTACTCATAAACCTAGTAAGTGTAGGGCTAGTGTTTGTACTCAAGTCTCCTAACTCCAGTCCAATGCTCTTTCAATTTCCCCCTACTGTGATGGAAGAAGCATGATTATAAAATGAAGGGGAGCCTAGAGAGAAGAGCCTCAGCTGTTGCTTTACCATACTGTCCGCAACTCGAAACAATTTCATGGGATGTGAGTTTGTGGACCCATCATGTGAGTAATTAAAACTCTGTTGGCCTTCACCACAGTAGCATGAAATTTCCTGTTTGCTCCAGAACTCGCATATTCGAAGCAGAATTGTCACCAGCTGTGCTTGCAACTGACTCTGTTCCTCTGTGGGAAGTCAAATGCAAAGCAGATTCAATGAAATGTTGATCAAAAAGAATTTGGGGCCACCATTCAATTCGGGGACAAAAAAGATAATTTAACAAAAAACATCTACTTCTTAAGAAACACTATGCTAGGTGCTAATATACATAAAACATTTAGATAAGAAGCATTCCCTACCCTTATGGCGCTTACAGTCCAGTGGGGTGGGGCCACACATGTGGTAAGTACATTAGACAAATACAAAATAAAGTTTTGTGTGAGGTCCTCCAAGAATGAATCAATAAGCATTTTTAATCACTTATTAGGTACAAAAGTTATCAACTAGGAGGGTCAGAAAACATATCCAGAGGAGGTAGCATTTAAGTTGAACTTTCATGCATAGGCAAGTGAAGAGGGTGAGGAAGGACATTCTAAGTATAGGGTACAGACTGAAGAAAGGCATGAAGGTCAGCAAGCACAAAATATATTCAGAGGACAGTAAGTAGTTCAGTTTGACTGAAGTACAGAGTCCATAGCATCGAGTTGCATGAGATAATATTGGAAAGGTAGAACAGAATAAAATTGTAGAGGGTCTTAGACATGTAAAAACAAGTAGAATTTTACTTAGTGTGTGAGATTTTTTTTTTAACATTTACATAAAAGGGAGACAGGTCTATCAGGCACCCGCGTGGACTAGATTTCCAGCTAGTGGAGGAAAAACTGTTCATCCTATTCCTCCCATACCAAGGATGGTTTGGGGAAGGGGAAAAGTAGGAATTAACTATTACAACATTCTAGGCGTGTGGTCCACAGGGACCATCCTAAGAGAATGATAGTGATGATAATGGATGCAAGAAAGAGTGGGGACATCAAACCTACAAAACGTAGAAATCAATCAGATAGGAGAAGTGAAGGAGAGAAAAGATTCAAAGATAATATGTTTTGGACAGGGGAGACTGTGAATGAGGATGCCAGTAACAGAAATATGAAGTCAGAAGTAGATTGATAGGGGGAAACTATGCCTATGCCTGTCAAAAAAAATTCAATCTACTGCCTTCTACTCTAAGAAAATGTCTTGCTGAGCCCCATAGGTAGAAAAATAATCTTGTGTCAATGAGATTAAAGATCACAAAAGATGTGATATTAAGACAAAAGTTTGTCCCAAATAGGACCAGAAAAAAAAAATCAACAGCCCTTCCCATCATTATGAGTGCTGTGCTGATAATGTATTTGATAGTATTCAGCATTAGTAACCCAAGGAAAAACAGCACAAGTAAAATGATCAATTTTTTTTTTGTAGAATGTTACAGCTGAGAGGTACTTTAGAGAGTATATATTCTAACCTCTTCATTTTGCAAATGAGGAAACTGAGGTCCAGAGAGGTTGCGACTTGCCCACTATCCAATTGATTGTTAGGCCATGGGAAGACCAGAACCCAAGTCTTCTATCTATGCCACTGTTTTTCTGCTAAGGCATTCAGTCAATGATTCTTCCTTACCCTCAAGATATTTTTCTCTGAGCATCCCCTCCAGTGCCATGAATGACTGGGTGGGTGCATCATGGATGTGTTTTTTGATGGTGCATTTAAGATTATAGATTTAATGCCAGAAGGCACTTCAGAGACCACCTATTCTGATCCCTTTATTTAGTTTACAAATAAGGAAAGGGAGTAGCAGAGACATTAAGTGACTTGTACAAAGCTATTTGGCACCAGACCCTAGATTCAAACCCAGGTCTTTCAATCTAAAGCCACTATTCTTTCCACTATTCCAAAAATTTAGATCTGGCCTTTTTTTCTCACTCCTTGAGCCCATGGGGCTGGGTTAATTAGTATGGCTGTTTTAATAAGAGTCACATCTGGCCCTTACTGGTCAAGAGCAACATCTTTTCATCATCCACACGTACACAGCTTTCCCTCATCCTGGGAGTGATAGATGAGAAACAGGAATGGGAGAATGTGCAGGAGGGATCCAAATGACAAAACCATGTTACCTTCTGGATGGGAGGAGAAATGACTTAACAAAAATTCCCAAGGCTCCTTGCACCTCTGTGTCTGGCTAGACACTTTTATAACACTTAGCACTCCCATGTGAAGGCACCCATGGCATGCCTTAACTCTCACAAAACACCGTTTTCATGTGCTAATGGCAAGTGAATCAGAAACACATGGACTTAATTTCCCTCTAAATACCCCTGGGTATAAAAATCAATGAGAGAAAACCATTTGGCTCACCACATTTGGGACTTCTCAGAGCCCAAACATTGTGAGTACTTGGAGGTCTTTGCGAACCCCAAATCTCCCCAGGCTCAGTACTCCCTGAGCCCAGTTCTGGCCTAATGTGATAGGAACCTCCGGCTGTCTGTTTGGAGAGAGGCAGGTGCTTGTTGGACAGTATACACACTGCCGCCTTCTCTGCCGAGTTCCTGCTTTCTGCTATTAGTTCATGTGCCTGCCCTCTCCCCACCACACAGCCATCAGGGAGATCTCGTTTTGGCAGCAGATTGGGATCCCTGCCTGTAAGTTGATAGAGGTTGAGCTATTTGCAGAAATAATGCTTTCCAGACGTACTAAACAGCACTCCTCTTTCCAGATGGAGTGGCATTAGACTTGCTTCCAGCCATTTCCTCACCTTCTGGTATACTTGTCAATCCTCCCATATGCACCATGAGTCTTCCGTTTTTGGAATCTGTCACTGTATTGGAGGGAATCTCTCAAAACTGCTCTGTCCTTCCTCTTCTTTCACACCCCTACACACACATAGACCTACTGATTCGTATGTACCTTCTCGCTCCTGTAGGAACAATTTTTTTTCTTTATAAAATTCAGCATTTAGAATTCACTGAATTTTACAAATTTAATCAACATTTACTAAAAGCCTATGTACAAAGCAGCCATGGCTTGGATATCCTTGCCAGTGGACAGATAACCTCAAATCCAGGCAGACCTAAGTTCAGGTCCTGTTTCTGACACATACTGGTTGTGTGACCCTGAGCAAGTCATATATCTTTACAATGCTATAGGTTTCAGAGAGGGTGTTAATTCTACACTGGTAGAGGTAGTTTCCTCAAACTGGGGGCTGCCTATACCATCAAACGGATAGGTCTAGTCAAAATCTCTATCCTTATGAGCAAGGTGTTGGGGTATAAAGACAAAAAGAAATTAAATAGTCTTTGCCCTCAAGAAGCTTATATTCTATTTTACATGATAACTTTGTTGTATATTCAAAAGGAATAGCAAGTTCTAAGTAGATTTGCAGTTTCATGCGTAATCATCTTTTTTATTATGCTGTTATAGAAATTCTTGTTTTATTCTATAAATTAAAAATAAAATAAAATTTTTAAAAAGAGGCTTTTTAAATTATAACATCTATGCAAATAAGTACAATTCCAGGAAAATAGGGGAAGGAACAAGCATTAAGCGGAAGTAGGACAAGCAAGGAAGGAAGATTTCACAGAAAAGGTGACATGGGAGCTGAGCCTTGAAGGTTGACAGTGACTCAGAGGGGCAGAGATAAGGAAGGCAGTACATTTCAGGCACAGAGGATGACTTGTACAAATGCAAAAAAGCAGGAGATGGCGTGTTACATTCCAGGAACAGCTAGATATACAGTTTGAGTTGAACATTGAATTCATGAAAGAAAATGATAAGAAGGAAAGCTAGAAAGGGAGGTGAGAGAGAGAATTTCAAACAGAGGCTAAGGTGCCACCGGAGGTCTGTGAGCAGAAGAGTGACGGGGTCAGAGAGGTTATTTTGGAAGCTATATGAAGGGCAAATTAGAGGGTGGAAAACCTGAAGGCAGGTGACCAATTATGAGGTTATTAGAGAAGTATAGAAGAGAGCTGATGAGGGCCTGATGGCTGTTTGGTCCTCTCAACATTTTTTTTTTAGATTCATGCAAAAGAAAGACCCACATGGCCAAGAGGCTACTAAATGTGAGGCTAGTTACTGAGCTGACCTCTGGAAACTTTCATGGACTTGGGTACTTCATTTCCCTATCTTTCTCGTGTATAAAATGAGGGTGTTGGAACAGATAATAACTTCCTGTTATAAATCCTATGGCTTTATTGTCCTGCAGATCTGAATCCCAGACCCTAGAATCTGAGGTAAAGGGACCAGGATGTGACCATTTTTGAGGCACAATCTAAGCAACCTTTTGGTCTCTCTTGCCTGACAATTTTTTAGCTTCAAAATGTGGCTCTCATCATATTTAAAGTATAAAACTGGCAACATTTTTGTTTATGTTTCTAAATTAAATGATTTGAAGATGAATGTATTAGGCATTTGATAAATGTTTGCTTCATTAATAAGTGTTGAATGAATTTTCTTAAATTAACTTATTGACTTCCCTTCATTCATGGTGTCCCAAAAGTCTTGGCAGAGTTTTAAGCAATCAAGAATCTGCAGACATATTATATAATGCTGATACAATTTCTACAAACAATCAAATATCTTTTTAAAAATTCATAGGAAGAGATTTCTTATTTCCTCATTGGCACTTATGCCCACAAAGTATTTAAAATGACCTGAGGGGGTAGGTAGATAGATAGATAGATATAGATACACACATTTGCTCCTTTGAGAGAAAGGTTTGTTTGGTGTGTATAAGTTATAAAAACAGGATTTAACAAGAAGTGGATTGATGAAGTAATTGTTTTATAAAAAAAGAGGGAAAAGTTCATTGCATGGTTTGGTAAGCTTGATTACTAAGGTAACTTTTTTTGGTGGGAAGAAAATCATCGCAACTTTAGATACAGCCAATGTGCACTGGGTAAGTAAGCGTGTTCCTTTTTTTTTTCACTGTCATACAGCTAGTAAGTGGCAGAGTTTTGGCATTGAACCAGTCTTCTCATGCCAAATCCCTTGATCTTTCCACTCCTACCACCCTCCCACTCTAGGGAGTCAATTTTATCAATTCGCCCAGGAGTCATCATGATGGCTTTGGGGAGCTGATTCATGCCAACTGAACTCACAAGTGACTGATTAATTAATAGACCCAAATGCCAAATTATTAAATTATAATGAGAAATATAGCAAATAGAATAATTGCAAAGCTTGGTCAATATATTCTCTTTCTAGTAGGAAAGTTTAACAAACTAAATTAAGTCATCTGGTGAGTATATGTCTAGGATGAAAGAAGTTGAGCAAACTTTAAGGGATATTGCCATTATCTACTAGCTTGGAGCACTCTTCTTTAACTGTAAGAATGTACCTGTAGAAGTAAGCAATGTACCAGTACCAGATGGTCAGGTCACTCTCTTCCTTGAAATGTTAAATAAACTATTCTTTGCTTCTCCTTCCAGACTCCAAGATGACCATCATCATTGTCTTTTGAACTTGAGCATTATACAATTTTGTAGCCCTGTTTTTCTAAGGAAATCCTGGACTACAGTCTAGTTTCTTCTATTGCATTTTGGAGATTCATAATTAAGTTTTATGGTTCTCATTTATTAGATCACAGCTTATTCTTCTCAATTTATATTCTAGACAAGTGTCTCCTTAAGGAGACCCTAACAGGAACAACCTACTTATACTTCATTGCTGAAACTGTCACTTCTGAAGCTGGCCAAGGTCATATGACTTTTGTGGATTCTATTTCAGAGGGTGACATGTTATGATAAAACTCAGAAGACACTATGTTTGGGGGTCCTATGTATGTCACATCTTCTTGCACATTAACTACTACACTAATTATTCAGGGGCAGGAATCCTATATTATAACTATAATATGCTAACATTATAAATTATACTTATAGGATCATAGAATTTGAAACTAAGAGACCTTAAAGTTTAACTAGTTTAATCCCTTCATTTTACAAATGAGAAACTGAGGCCCAAAGTCACATTCAAGTCCACTTGATATCTATTTAATAAGAACTTTCTGTGGGTAAGGCACTATGCTGGGCCCTGACAACAGATCAACACTTTGAGGCACCTCATCTTTGTCAGTTGTATTTCTGAAGAGCAACCCAATAGCTAACTTCAACACTTTGTTTAAATAGGTCAGGTTGGAGTTGCCTCAGTTGCATGTCATATTTTCTTCTTATTTAATTCTTGCCTCTAATTTGGTATTGATTTTTATCTTTTCTCTAACAAGGCAATGGTCTGACTGTACACAGACAGCTGATTTGGAAATGACTCCTGAATTGGTAACCAGTCATTTCCTGTCTGTTGAAATGTAATGAGTTTCATGATTTGTTATGTTATTTGGCGTTTGCTATTTCCAGCACCTCTTGACTTTTCTTTCTGGAAGAAAGTATTCATGATATTTAGGTGTGAGCCTTCAGTATGATCTGTAAGTCTTTAACCTCTCATTATTTTTCCTAAACCATGTATTCCAATATTTTTCACCATACTCCCTTACACTCACCTTTGTGCTGATGTCGGTCACCAAGTATTGAAGTATATGTTGATTAAATTTGAATCTTCTCACCAGTTTCTTCATAGAATTTTACTACCTCCTCATCTTCTGCAATAGCTATCAGTACATATCTTGCTTATGTTATAGGAGGGGTTTATGTTATAAGAAGGATTGAGTTCAGAAATGGATTTGATTAGATGGTCTCTAAGTATCCTTCCAACTGTAAAATTCTGTGATTGTATGAATTATTTTCGTAGTGGTCTTTTTCCAAAATTCTTATCATAAGCCTTCTACAATAAGATAATCAAGTATCCTTTCTCGTCTTTGGAAACACAACAAAACCAACTCCACCAACTCCTTTATTTGCCTCTCTGAGTAGAATCTGCCATTGTTTCTCCAAATAGCTTGAGCTCTGTCAACTCACAGGATAGGATTCCAACTGAAACTTCCTTTTATCTTCTGGTCTCATTTGTAGTAAGAATGTCAAGAATGATATAGTTCTTGTCCTTCAGTGGAATATCCACTCACTGGTCAATTAACAAGGAATTTACATTTAGAGTGCCAAAAATTCATTTATTGCTTATAATCTAAAAACAATGTAATTTGTAGCATTCACTTTCCCCTAGACCAACCCAAACCCAGCATATGACTTGCTAGTTATCTTCAAACCCAAGTAGTGAGGCCACATACACATCCTGACCATCTTCTTCCTCACCTTATTCCAGGAACAGTAGATCAGCACTATAATTCTTGCAAAATATGTGCCAATCAATTGCCTTATAGCTCCACTCAACATTCCATGAGGTGTGGCTAGGTGGTGCAGTGAATAAAACATTGGGCTTGGAATCAGGAAAACTTATCTTCAAGAGTTCAAATCTAGCCTCAGACACTTCCTAGTTGTGTGACCCTAGGCAAGTCACATATCCCTGTTTGCCTCAGTTTCCTCATCTGTAAAATGAGCTAGAGAAGGAAAAGACAAACCACTCTAGTATCTTTGTCAGAAAACCCTAAATGAGGTCATGAAGGGTCTGACATGACTGAACAATAACAACATCCCAATGACTTCTCAGATCAAAACATTCCTCCCTAGTCACCACTCCTCTATTTGTCCTCTGTTAAAATATAAATTCAGTGGTTAGCTCTTTTTTGTATATGCATCAGTGCTTAACATAGAGCATGACATGTAATAAGTGCATAATAAATATTTTTATTCATTCAATCTCTACTACTCTCACCATCTTTGCAGTAGTGGAAGAGGGTCACATAGGCCTGAGGGCCATTTTGTATTTTCCATTGTTTCATGGAGTGCTTTGGCTCAAGAACGGGTCACCAAATGGCCAGAGATGAGCCATTCCTTCCTTCAATAAGCTGGTCTTCAGAAGTGGACAGAATATATCCTCAAAGCCTATCCAATATGTTAGGACCTTTCAAAGTTTGTGTCCTTCCAGTCCAGGCTTTGAAAACCTAGCATGACATCTGGACTGTGATGTGGCACATAAGCAGGACCTTGTGGGAATCTGAAGGCACTGGGGACACAAAGACAAAAATGGAAAACTGTTCCTGCATCTCATAAGTTTGGGGAAGAGACGGGGGGACAGGGCACGACACGTAAGCAGATAAGTACAAACAAGCCCATTTGAAGAAGGGCAGGACACTAACAGATGAGAGTATCAGGAAATGCTTCACATAGGAAGTGGTACCTGAGTTGAGCCTTGAAGAAAACTAAGGATTGGCAAAGGCAAAGGTAAAGTTGGAGAGCATCCCAGCCAGATAGAATAGCCTATGAAAAGGTGCAGCAATGGGAAATGGAATATCCAGTTTGGAGTGCTTAGTAGGCCAGTTTGGCTGGATTATCAAATGTGAAGAAGAGAAATGTAAGTCTGGAAGCACAGATTGGACTCCAATCACAGAGGATACTAAAGCCAGACCTCCAAGTTTATATTTTGTCCTAGAGGCAATAGAGAAAAAAATAAGGAGTGACATTGCAAGTAAGTGGTGGTGTCAGGATGCAAACTCAAAGCTTCTGGTCACAGATCCACTGTCCTTTCCAGTGCACCAGTGGACCCAGGAGCTCCCCAGGGTAGATGTTCCTTGACACCTCTTAAAGAAATAGCACACTCATGCATTCTAAAAAATATCTAGGAAAAATAAGATTTTACTATTTATTAATGCCCCTCATACTTCAGTGACATATATGTGTGTTTGTGTGTGTATGTGTATGTGTGATTTAACAAGATACGTAATTTTCACCTTGCTCATTCTATACACATACATACTAAGTGTACAAATAAGAAACTACATACAGTGGGTCCCAGCTAGGTGGCTAGGAAATGGCAAACTACTCTAGTATCTTTGCCAAGAAAACCCCAAATGGGGTGACAAACTATATCCTTTTAAAAGCTATTAAAGCTTAAAACTGCACCAAGACTTTTGGGACCCACTGTATAATACTTCCTCTTCCTTTTATCTGGTAATAAAACCAGGAGAGATGGTGAGCACCTAACGACAAGTTTAGATAGCTTAGTATATTGTCAAGCATGCTCATTAGAGCAGTTTGGGGTACAGCTTGGAAGGGAGGTGTTGTCTGTTCTCCATCAATGGGAGTAACAAGTTGCTCCACATGACGTGCTGGCTGTTGGCCGTGGAGTGTGGAATAACTTAAATAATCCCATCCACATTGATTTATCCAGGTGATATTTTAATGAGTCAATTTAGGCTTCTTCGAAGATGACAAGGATGTCTCAAACTAAGATACTATACCACCTTAAAAAAAAAAAGAGCACTAAAAGCAGGATGGTTGACACTTGCAAATGAATCTAATTCCCTTTGTCCTGAGGACAGGCACCATGTTGGGGCAGTTCCAAACTGCATCAAACTGATTTATGCTGTCATCAGGACTGGCCCTAACTGTCCCAGGAGGACTGCAGCCTGTCTGGTCCAATGACTGAGGGATGAAAGCTAAGCTGGAACTTGTAGTCTTTGGGTCTGTAACACACCAGGCTACAGCCATCCAGATGAGCTCAGCTGGCTCACATGAAGTTTTAAAGTGAAACAACTGATTTAAATATATGCGGATATACACATATGTAATCTTAACTTTTTGTTTCTCAATGTGAAATCCCCATGGAAGAAATCCACAGATCAAGCAATGTTGATTCTGGCAATGAAACACAAAGTCACTCTGTTCTCCAGATGAGCTGACACGTGCAGATTTGTAGATTAGCCATTTCAAAAGGTTAATTAAATATTACCATTGTTTTCTGAGCTATTTATGTATGTATGTATGCATGTATGTATGTATGTGTGAAGGCTTCTGAGTCGAAATCTCTGCACCAACCACTCCCTCCCAAAAATTAGAGTTTAAATTTGCTTCTAACCACCTCCCCTTTTACCCCCAAAGGAGGATGATAAAGAAGCAAAAGGATGGGGGAAAAGGGGGTGGGGAACCATTTAGGACCCAGTGAAACTGAATTTTTCTGAAGAGGACCTTTCCTCCCACATCTTGGGGAACAGTGATTAAGGTACTATCTAAAGTCCTTTCCAAGAAATTTTATAATTCATTCACTCATGTTAATGCTGGCTCCCATGCCTAGAATAGCCTCTACCTCTACCTGCTTATTGAAATCTGTCCCTATCTTTAAGGCCCAAATCAAGTGCCATCTCCTACTTTAAAAAAGCTTTCTCTGATCCCTCTCTCTCCCCTTGTTTAACATGAGCTCTCCTCTCTGTAGCTACCAATAGTCCATGATATTTTTTCTAATTTTAAAACACATTCTTATAATATGACTTTTAATTGACATATAAGATAATACCAAAGGGGTATTATTTTTTTGTTTGGATTGGAAAAAAAAGTTTGATAGAAAGTTAAATTTATAATTTTAAAGGTTTTTTATTTCCAGTTTTTGTGCATGGTTTTCCATGCCTGGAAGGCACTCTTTCCTCACCTTCCTCCAAGAATGCCCTTTTTTCTTCCACAGCTCTGGGGTCTCTTCTCCCATGAGGTGCAGGAGGTACCAAAATGAATTGGAAAGGTCAGGTGGGGCAAGGTTGTGAAGGGCTTTAAAAGCTAAGCAAAGGAATTTATATTTGATTAGATAGGCAATAAGAATCCAATAGAGGTGATTGAGTAGGGGAGTAGCATGGTCAGATCTGTGCTTAAGTAAAATCACTTTGGCAGCAATGTGAAGGGTGGATTGAAGGTGGGAGAGTCTTGAGGCAGAGACAACAGTTAGGAGCCCCTTGCAATAATCTACATGAAAAGGATAGGAGCCTGAAATAAGATGGTAGCTTTGTGATTAGAAGGTAAGGGTCATGTGCAAAAAATGCCACTGAGGTAGAAATGACAAGATCTGGCAGCTGATTGGATATGGTGGGATCAGAGAAATTGAGGACCTGAAGATAATACCAAGATGGTGAAACTGGGAGTCTGAAGTGGTGGTGGTATCTATAGAAACAGGGAAATTTGGAAGAGAGATGGGTTTTGGGAGAAGGATATATTTGGTTTGGGCCATGTTGTATTTGAGATGTCTCTGGGGCATCCAGTTTGAAATGCCCCATAGATAATTGGTGTTGTGGCACTGAAGCTCAAGGGAGATGACTGAACTGGATAGATAGATATCAGGGTCATCAGCATAGAGACAATAATTAAACCCATGGGCTTAGATGGTTAAGGTTTTTAAAAATATGATTCTTCATTAGCAAGATGCTTTTGTTCTCTGGTATGTTGGGGAAAGAACTTTATATAGTTCACATTTAAATGAAGTGTAAAGGATAAAAAAAAAGTACTTCCTACCTATGTAATTACTCTGTATAACTTCTCAAATTTCCTCCTCTCTAAAATGAGGAAGTTGTACTAGATTAGGTGACCTTTAAGGTCTCTTCCAACTCTAAATTCTCTGATCCTATATTATTCCATGCATTGTACAGAATTTTAAGAGAAAACTGTGTTAGCAATATTTTTCCTCTAAAATAATATGCATATGTCAAAAAAACTTATCACATGTGGCAATTTCTTGTGTGAAACTTGGTTTAATTTCATTTTTTTTGTCCAGAATATACCTAATTCCCCTTTGTCCTAGGGATACCCCCTCCCAAGCCAGCATTTATATATTCCATCAATATATTTCAAGCCCAGAATCACAAAATGTGAAAGTTGGAAGGGATCTCAGCAAAATCTTGCCCAATCCAAATGCAAAAAGAATTCCCAATATAATGTACTTGATAAGTGATTGTACAGCCTTTGCTTAAAGCCTCCAAGGAGGGAAAACCCACCATCTATCAAGGCAGCCCGTTGCACTTTGAGACAACTCTAATTGTTAGGAAGCTTTCCTCAATGTCCAGCCTAGTTTGACCTCTGTGAAACTTCTACCCATCCCTCCATGCTCTGCCCTCTGGGACCGAAACAGAACAAATCTCATCCCTGTATGGCATGGCAACCTTCAGACACTGGAAAACAGATGTCCTATCCCCTGAGCCGTCTCTTCTCCAGGCTAAAACCCCAAAATAGTTCATGTCCAGATTGTTGTTGGAAATGTGAACCTAGAGGATTTCTTCTTCAAGATGTCCACAGGCCTCCACATCTTCTTTCATGACAATGTTTTATGACCCTAATGGTCAGGAATTCCTTACTTATGCCCAACTGAAATCTCTATCCTCCTCTAACTGAAATCACTATGTCTCTTCCATTGACGATGAAAAATACCCCTCATCCTCTTCTTCAAAAACCTTACCAAACCCAAAAGCAATTAGTTTTTTACCTTTTAGCACTGTCTGATCTAAAGATAAGTAACCTCAATTCCTTTGTCTTCCAATAGAATGTAAGTTCTGTAAAATTAGGGGTTGTTTCATTTCTTTGTCTTTTTATTCCTAGTGCCCAGCACAGTGCCTGACATATAATAGGTATTTAATAAATGCTTGTTGATTGACTGATTGCCTCATAGTACCTAATTTCCGGTCTATTGCACACAGTTGACATTCTTTAATGCCTCCTGTATAATTTCTCTATATCTCATTCAAATTTTAGTGACCAAAAGACAAAATCCTAATAAAGGTCTACCTTATGCAGAACATAACAGAATAATCACTTTCTGACTGATGAGGTTGATTACAAAGAGCCATCATGGCTTCATCAAAGAATAGGCCACACCAGGCTTACTGCATTTCCCTTTTTTTCAGTATCGTTACTAGACTAGGCAATTCCACTGATGTTGTTCAGTCGTTTTCAGTCATGTCCAACTCTTTGTGACCCTATTTGGGGTTTTCTTGGCAAAAATACTGGAATGATTTGTCATTTTTTTTCTCCAGCTCATTTTACAGATGAGGAAACTGAGGCAAAAAGACTTAATTGCCCTACCCAGGATCACACAGCTAGTAAGTGTCTGAAGCTAGATTTGAACTCAGGCCTTTCTGACACCATGTCCAGTGCTCTATCCACTGTACCACCTAACTACCCTATTCTACAGATAGTTTACCTCATTTTAGCGAAGCACTTGTCAAAGTATCTCATGCTATATGTGTGGGGAAAGTACAAGATCATAAGGTTCATAAGATCACAAAATCATCTTCCAGCCTTGCAGCTGGAAGATAATTTTGAGGTCATCAGGTCCAACCTCTCATTTTATAAATAAGGGCAGTGAGGCCCAGAAAAGTTAAGTAACAAAGCTAGGAAGTGTCTGAAGCTAAATGACAATACAATTGAGTGGATTTGGAACTGGTTAATTGGCCAGATGCAAAGCTAGTCATTACTGGTTCCATGTCATTTTGGAAGGAGGTTTCTAATGGAGTTATATGTAAGATCCTTAAGGACAGGGTCCATTTTGGTTTTGTCCTTGTAGCATCATCAAGTAAAAAAGTTCTTGGCACATCTTTGTGTTAAGTAAATGCTAGCCAGATTGAATTGCATTCACAAGGGATCTATGCTGGGCCTGGTTCTGCTTAATATTTTTGCCAATGACTTAGATGAAGGAATAGATTGCATGGCTACCAAATTTGCAAAAGACACAAAGTTCGATGTGCTAACTGACATATTGCCTAATAAAATTTGGATCCGAAAAAGATATTGATAGGCTAAAATGTCAGGCTGAAGTTAATAAAATGAAATTTATGGATTTTTACACCAATGCTCCAAAAAACAGCTTCATAAGTTCACGACAGGGTAAGAGTGACTAGATAGTCTGAAAATCATCTCTGTGCTTTAGTGGACAGCATGTTCAATATGAGTTAAGAATGTCACTATATCCAAGAAAACCAATGCAACCAGAAACTGCTTTGAGAGGCCTAGTGTCCAGAGCTAGGGAAGTAATAATTGTTAGACCCCAGACAGCTGGAGCATTGGGTCCACTTCTGGGCACAGGATTTTAAGCAGGACATTTAAAGTGTCCAGAAAAGGGCAGCAAGGGTGGTAAAGGGCCTGGACATCATGCCACGTGAGGATCAGTTGAAGGAATTGGGGTTACTTAGCCTAATGAAGAAGAGACTTGAGGACTTACCAGAGCTCTTCTGTTATTTGAGGGATTGTTGTGTGGAAGGGGATTAGACATGTTCTGCATGTCCCCAAAGGGCAGAGCTAGGAATAATATCTAAAAGTAAAGAGAGGCAGGTTTTGGCACAATTCCTTAACAGAGTTACCCAAAAGTGAAATGCGTCGTCTTAGGAGATGATATGGGCTTCTCTTCTCTTTAAGGAAAAGCTGGACGACTACTCAGCTGGTATGTTAGAGTGGGATTCTCTGGGAGATACAGAGTGTACTAGATGGTTGCAGAGGTCCATCCCAATTCGCAAATTCTGAAATAAATGGTATAATTTTCCAGTTGTCCCTTCATTTCACTCCCTCCTCTGTGCCAGCCCTCAGCTCAGCACGTCTGTCTTCTCCCAGTCCACCGAGTTCTATCCTATACTCCTTCATGAAGTCCTTTCTATGTGATTTTTCTTCACCTTCATGGTTTTCTTCCCATACATTCTAAACTTGAGAGTCCCAAATGCTCACTCCCTAACACATGAAAACATTTGTACACTGCCCATACTGAATATAAATGCATTGTTACATGCTGTCTTCTTCAAAGTTCCACGTATATGCAGTTGACTATGTGTCTATACATCCTTTATTATGTTTGTATAAGTCCATGTTGTCAGGGGTCTTCTGTCTGCCTATTTTTCCCTCCACATCACTCTGGGATCTATAAATATTTTGGATAACAACGATGCTACAGTAAAGCCATGTCGGAGTTGTTTGCATTCTTTGGAGAGTAACTTGCATGGGCTCACATAGGATCAAAGTACAGGTTAAGTAGACTGTGCTTGCTTCTGGGAGTCAAGTTTATATATGCTGTGACTCACTTCAGTCTTTCTGGGTTGGTCTCAAGTTTCTTCTGCTTTAGCACAGATGGGGAGTGCTAACCTATACTGAGAAGCCATGTGACTTAATGTACTGACATGATTGGTGGCCGTATGAAAATGCCAAGCGTAATCAAACAAGCCCCCTGTAAGTTGAAAGATAAAATACAGTACCTAAGAAATACTTCCAACCACCAAATAAATGTTAGACTTTAACAAGCATTCCGTGTTTCTCTTACATTCCTCAGTAAGACTTAAGTTGAATTGTCATGGTTTAATAGAAAGGACCCAACAAGACCACGTTCTAATTTCCACTCTGCTTCTAGCTACCCGGGTGATTCTGATCAAGTCATTTATTTTCTCTGAGCTTGTTTTGTCTTGTGGAGAATGTGAGGATTGGAATAGGTTAGTAGCTCTCAAATTCTTTTTGCTCATGGTACAATATTGCTCTTTGCTGTGAGGAAAATGGCACACTACAGGAGAGTCAGAAGACACACACATGTACAATCAATTGTAAATGTAAGTTCCCTGCAATTTGGAGGATGCTCTCACATGCAATTGCAAATTCTGTCCAACTGATAGCACACCTAGCTGAGTGTTGCATGGTACACCTTTCAAGGACTACTGGACTTGATGAACTGTAAAATCTCTTCTAACTTTAAATTTTATATCCCTATGGATTTCACAAGCTCTCATATCCATAAGTGAGTCAGTCATTCTTCCCCCAGTTAGAAAAATGGAGAGGAGGAGATCTGGTCCTTTTCTTTGGTATTGTAAATGCCTATCTTTAGTTCTTTTTCTACTCTCCAGGAATATTACTCTCACATCTCTGTCTTCCTTCACTTTTGTAAATGAATACAGGCTATTATATCTCCCTCCTAACGTCTAGAAGCCAAAGAGGTCATCACACAAAGGCCGGATGGCCAACAGTCAGGTATTTTATAGATCTCTTGTTCCATAGAGGGGGACTCTTGTTCAAGTACAGGTTGGACTAGGTGACTTCAGAGGTCCCTTCCCAGCTTTGAGATTCTGTGTGATTCTTTTACCTTCTTGGAGGCATAGAAGACTCAAAGACAAGGTAAATGCCCTTACCTGTGGGAGAGTTGAGTAAGTTTGATGGAATCAGGCCAAGTTTAGAGCAATTGACAGCCCTAGGACAGATCCACCCACCTCAACTCAGGTTGACTGTGAGCTATAGCTGTTCCTGGCAATATCAGAATGGGACAAAGCTAAGCCCTCCATAAAATTAGATGTGTATGGTCAGCAGCCCTGCCGAGGAACAAAAGATTTCTCTTTTGCTCTGTAAGTGAACAAGAAACAAAGGGCTGCTAAACATCTTTCATGTTATAGAGAGCTTGGTGTCAAAAGCTCTGGGTACTATGTGTTAAATCACACTTATTTTTCCTTACATGGCCCTAAAATAACAAAGAGGGCCAAAATAATTTTTTAAGTGCTGTAGGACCTGGAAAATCAATATATATCACTTTTAGTCTTGTTATCTGTTGAGTTAGAAAAGATAAAGCAGAGTTTTCAGTCTGTCTGTGTCCATACTAATGTGTTTGTTCATGCACACCCAACCAGACTTTGTTGCTGGCAGGAGGGCTGTGGGGTAGCCTGTACAAAACCTCAGAAGACAGATTGCAAAATGCCAGAAAGTGGTCGTTTGCTCTGCTCCCCTTCTCTCCCACTTCCTTGGGCAATTTGATTTTGTCTGGTCCATGACACTAACTTCCTCACTCACATTGAGATTTTGATGAGCTGTTGTCTCAATGCCTCCTTAGGGGTGAGGGACAAGAAACTCTGCTCCCCTCTGAGTTTGGGCTGCTGTGATGTGCCACGGAACCCCAGTGGTTCCCCCCTTGCTCTGCTTTTTGTCAGATGGCAAGGACTCTGTTCCTCTCCTGTCAAGCAGACAATACTTTCCCCCAAACCCCAAAGATCAGCAATAATTGATTTGGCTTCTGTCCCTTACCCTTCTGGCGCAAAAGCAGTTGCACAGTTCAGCAACTCTTTCCAAATACAGTTCGGCTCTCTCTTAAGATGGGGGGGGGGGGGGGGAAAAGAGAGGGAGAGAGAGACAGAGAGAGAGAGACAGAGAGAGAGAGCTGCTATCTGATTAAAAATGGAGATAGGTTGGACCTAAATCAGAAAGATTTTTGCTATTTATTTCTGTCAAGTTCTACTTGGAAGGTTTGAAGATTCCTCCTACCAGACATTTCACTAGTAAACAAAAAAGTTACCCATATTGTCATGCCTGCCCTGACCTGCAAGCTAGTGAACAATAAATCTTAATTACAGTTAAATGCCAAAATCTGCAAAGAATGAGGCAGCACTAGTCAACTGTGAATTGGTCCTGAATCCTGCTCTGCTGGCTTCGGCTGGAGATGCAGCTGCAGGAGTACATAAATTAGTTTTTTATTTGTTTGGGCCAGAACAATCAGTCAGGGCTCGTTCTTAAGAGCATTTCCAGTATCGGCGGACTTACTGGCATTCATCCTATTACCATGTCAGATGCAGGTGGCATCTGGGAAGTTTTATTTTAAAGGACTTTTTAGCATTGTGCTTAGGTTAATAAGAAAACGCTATTTTTAAATATCTCGGCAGTTTTCCAATGTGTAGCTCAGTCTCATGACATCTGCTCAGTTGAAACTTGTTACCTTTGGGTTTATTCAAGAAACCCTCTGAATAACCTTTTTGTTAGCAGTCTTCTTTTTAAGCTGGGCATCACAGTGGCACTGGAGGGCAGAGGCAGGCCCTGGTGGAAAGGATTTTCTCCGTTGCGGCTGCATGGTTCTTGGGTATTAAAGCTTGTCATAATATTAAATAAAACTGCCTTGTGCTCCCCTTGCTCCTGCCTTCCTGACATATTGGCATCTATACATGCAAGTTATGAGAATGCTGATTGCAACATAACTCTGTTCAATGACTTCAAGAGAACCTATCAATTTGCGGACAGCCATGGGAAGCTGAGAGGGCAATTAGAGGAGAAAACTTAGTTTGGGGAGCTTAATACTCCATTCCAGAAATCAACCTACACATCACTTTTTTTTAATAACAGATTTTGAGATGCAGGTGCTTTTGTTATATTTGGTTGGCTTGATAATCACATATTATTAGTGGAAAGAATACTGAACTTGGAGTGGAAAAGACCTGGATTGGAGTTCTGAATCTACCATTTACTAGCCTGTTTGATCTAGGGCAAGCTCCATCACCTCTCTGGGCTTCAGGCTGTTCACCCATAAAATGGAAGAATCAGACAATATGGCTTTTGAGGCCTCTCCCAGCTCTGAGGTGGCCAAGTGGATAAAGCTTTGTGAAATTCCACTCCTGTTTCATGCACTTAATAACTGTATGACAAGTCACAACCTCTGGTAGCCTCAATTCTCTCATCCAACATATGGGGATAAGAATACTACTTCCTAGAGCTATTGTGAAGTCAAATATGTGTGTGTGTACATACACACTATATGTATATATATATGTATATATAGTGTGTACATATACTATATGTATATATAGTATGTACATACACACTATATATATAAAGTGTACATACATACTATATGTGTATATATGTATATATAATGTATATATACATACACACATATACATATATATCTTTATACACCTTAAAATGCTATAAAAATGTTAGCTATGATTGGGCCCATTACTCTATTTTCTCTAAGGTACCTTCTAGCTTTAACATTCTGTGGCCACTAAGACATTCCATTTCTAAGTAGAGAGGAACTTTGTACTAAGTCATCAAAATCTCCACCAGCTTGGGGGATTGGGAAGTAGGTATTTTCCTAATTGTATGATGGGTTAGTATGTAGGAGGAACTGGGGAGCCTAGAGAAGAAAGGAGACTGGGAAATAGGCTGCTCTTCATTGTGGGAATAAAAATAAGGGACTATTTGACCAGCATTTAGAGAGAAGTGTCAGTTTCATTTCAAAATCCAGATAACTGATTGAAACTCCTCCTTTTGCGTCAGGTCTCAGGGCTGCAGCTTTCTTTTGCATAAGGTCTTGCAAGCGGGGCAGTCCTCATTTCCTATCTCTAGACCTACCTCCGTTTAGTTTCTATTCTCCTCCCTCCAGCTCAGCCTATGACCTCCCTTTGCCATTCCCGGGCTGGGGCTCCCAGCGGTGTCAGACTCCCATCCTGTCACCAGTGACCATGCTTCCTGTGTGTGCTGCTGCTTCCTGCTGGTCACTTCCCTCGGCCTCAAGGCCTGGCTCTCTTCCCAGCATATTCTGGTGATAGCAAATCTGCCTCAGCCACCAGCTAAGCGACATGTTTTTTGTTTTTTTTTTTAATGGACCCACCCCTCAATTTCAGTCTCTGCCTGTTAAGGCAATCCCACAGCCAGCCACAGGGAATGTTTGCCTAACGCAGATGCACTGGATCTCGACCAGGCGCTCCTGCCCTGGATTTCCACAAAATTGTTTCTCTGAAGAGCTCCAAACCCGTTCACATCTATGAGCTCTCATGTCCCTGCCAATGTCATTCCTCCCCCTGGGAAGCAAACACAAAGAGTGTCTGAAGGGAATAAAGTAGAAAGAGAAAGGGATTAAGTATTTATATAGCATCTGCTTTGTGCCAGGCATTCTGCTAAGCACTTATACAAATATGTCTTATCTTCACAACAACCCTGAGGATGTAGGTGCCATTGTTATCCCCATTTTACAGATGAGAAAACTAAGTCAAACAGAGGCAAAGTGACTTGCCCAGGGATTATATACCTATTAAGTGTCTGAGGCCAGATTTGAACTCAGGTCTTGCTCATTCCAAGTCCAGCAGTCTATTTATTCACTGTGCAGACAGCTGCCTCAGCATAGTATAAAAAGACTAGATCCTAACTCTGCCACTTGATGTCAACAATCCTGGCTTCCAGCTTTTAGGGAGAAGATGAAAAAGACCAACCCCACTTCAGGTTGATGAAAGAAAAAAACTCTAGGAAGGCATGAGAGCAGTGGGCAGTCTCCATCATGTCCCTATTCCCAGATTGCTGCTCTAGAGCAGACCTACACACTTAGCAGGAGGTGAGGGCCAAAATTAAAATAATAATTAATAAAATAATTAAATATTTTAATTTTACATTAAGATTTTAATTTTAAATAAAATAATAAAACAATTAATAAAATAATTAATAAAAAATAAAATTAAAACTTCTTCAGATAGGTTAGACTAGAGACAGATTGATGGTGGTTGGTTGCTGTGGGTCACGTAACCAACAGGAGGAGTGTGCACTGGCAACCCTACATTTTTGGGGGCCGCCCACCCCAAATCCTTTGGCATTCAGGCCTGCTCTAGAGACTTCAGGGAGTTTTCCCTTGGGTGAGGTACAAGATAATCTCTCTTGGTTGAGTGGAGTTGCCTCACTTTCTTCAATGGAAGAGCTCCTTCACTCTGCATTGTCTGATATATATTCTCCTAGGTATTCCTTCTCTGGTTTCTGTTTCGCTGTGTTTTGGATAAATGTTTTTGTTGTTGTTTGCCATTTGCTATGTGTGCTCATTTCGGAACTGGTATTTGGTTGAAAAGGGGTCAAGCCTTTTATATAGAACTTGGACTTCTCCTTCCCCTCAAAAATGTCAAAGTGATCAAAAGTTAGATGGAACCTGATCATATCCCCTAACATGTTTAAGGGAGCAGATAGGTATATTTCTAGTCCAGTACCCCCTCTCTCTGAGGAGAGCAGAGTGGTAGCCTTGCTGCCCCAACCTCCCACTTCACCTCCTGGCAAAACATAAAAGTTTCCCTTAGAGAAACGTGAAGGGAAGAAGAGGAGATGTCTATTCTGCTTCCCTTGGAGCTGCACACAAGGACAAACTCTGGCAACTTGTGGCCTTCTCTACACATGTGGTTTCTACTACTGCAACTTGCTAAATATACAATGACTACAAAAATGTAAATGGAAAGAATAACCTCCACAAAAATCAAATGAATGCCAAAAAAATTATAAAGAACAAGTATAATTGTTGATGGAGTTGTGAACTAAGAGCAATTTGGAACTATGCCCAAAGGGCAATCAAACCACGTATACCCTTTGATCCAGCAATACTACTACTAGATCTATATCCCAAAGAGATTATAAAAAAGGGAAAAGGACCTATTTGTACAAAAATATTTATAGCAGTGCTTTTTGTGGTGGCAAAGAATTGGAAATTGAGGGGATGCCCATCAATTGAGAAATGGTAGAACAAGTTGTGGTATATAAATGTAATGGAATACTACTGTACTATAAGAAATAATGAGCAGGTGGATAATAGAATAACCTGAAAAGACTTACATGAACTGATGCAAAGTGAAGTGAGCAGAATCAGAACATTGTATACAGTAACAACAACATTGTGGGATGATCAACTGTAACTAATTTAGCACTTCTCAGCAATACAATGATCCAAGATAATTCCAAAGGATTCATGATAGAAAATGTTATCCACATCCAGAGAAAGAACTAACGGACTCTGAATGCAGATGCAAGTATACTACTTTTAACTCTCTTTATTTTTGTAAGGTTTTTCCCTTTTGATCTGTTTCTTCTCTCACAACATGACTAATATAGAAATGTTTTATATGATTGCACACATATAGCCTATATCAAATTGCTTAGTGTTATAGGGAAGGGAGAAAAAAATTGGGTGAGGGGGGGAACAAGGCAACTGGGGTTAAGTGACTTGCCCAGGATCACACAGCTAGTAAGTGTCAAGTGTGTGGTCTCAGACTGGATTTGAACTCAGGTCCTCCTGACTCCAGGGCTGGTGCTCTATCCACTGCACCACCTACCTGCTGGAGGAGAAAATTTGAAACTCAAAACTTTTTTAAAATGAATGTTAAAAATTGTCTTTACATGTGATTAGAAAAATAAAATACTGTTCACAAAAAAAGGACAAGCATGACCCCAAAGAAGAGATATGCAAAGACATCCTCACTCTACTCCTTTGTAGAAGTAAAAGACCAAAGGGTGTGGAACATTGTATAATATTTTTAGACTTTTTCCATGTACTGATTGATTTTACTTATTTTTTTCCTCTTCTTCCTCCTTTTCTTTTGTCTTAAGAGGGGCTTTCAAAAACATTGTTATGTGAGATGATTCTTAGGGAGGGGGTAGAGAAGGGATACTAAGAGAAATTCTGGCAACATAAAAAAATGACATCAATAAAAAATGTTCTTTACAAATATTAATTATTACTACTAACACAGATTGAAGCCTAAATTGCACAAATCCCAAACCAGTGTTCTTTCCATGTCACAACACTGGCAGTGCCTTCACTTAGAGTCCACTCAAATATATCCATTACACTTCATAATCTTCTTATGAAATGGAACAGAAGTGCTCAGAAGGCTCAACATGGAGGTCAATTATACTGTCTTTTCCAGTTGCCTAACAAAAAAATGAATCACATGCATAACCCCTTTTTATAGACGAAAAATTTAGGGCCAAAGAAATTAACTAGTTCAATGCCACATGTTAAAAATGTTAGAAATTGGGGCAGCTAGGTAGCACAGTGGATAGAGCACCGGCCCTGGAGTCAGGAGGACCTGAGTTCAAATCCAACCTCAGACACATAACATTCACTAGCTGTGTGACTCTGGGCAAGTCACAACCCCAACTGCCTCACCAAAAAAAAAAAAAAAAAAAGTGTTAGAAATTTAGAGTCTTTGATTAGCAGACTGTCATTTACCTGTTTTTTCCCCATATGACTACACCCTAGAGCAAGTGTTCTTAAGTTGTTTTTTTTCAATGTCATAGTCCCTTTGGTAGTCTGATGAAGTCTATGGATCCCTTCTCAGAATCATGTTCTTAAAATCATATTAAGGATGGTATTAAAACCACTCCATTTGGTGCCAATGCCGCGACTTGGTGTAAACAGCTGATCTAAATCAAATAATCAAAATTAAATGCAAGGCCTGTAATCAATTAAAGACATTGTGTGAGAGAGTGGGTCAAACATTAAGCACTTTAGATAGAAGGGAGAAGTTATCTCAGAATCAGGGAAGAAGAAATCCTGAGCATCTATCTGGAGAGTTTAGAGCAAGTATAGAGAGAAGACTGAACTATTGGCAGAGAAAGAGAAATATTGAGGAGAGTCATTGTATGTGTCATGGAGAGGAGGACCCAGGCTGATGGAATTCCCAGGAAAAGGTCAGCTCTTTCCCCACCTTCCCCTGCTGACGCCCATCTATTCACAGACACTAAAATATTATCTGCTAATTTTTTGCCCAACTATCTCCAGTAAATTGAATTTTGCCTCAGCTATAAATAAGCCAGGAGTTTATCTAGCTATTATCTATCTATCCATCTACACACACACATACATACATATATACTCATGTATTATATACATATATGTATGAGTGTATGCATATGTAAGGTTAAGCAGCTAACACAACTTCTAGGTAGGTGTTAGAAATTTTTCCTTGCTCAGAGGATGGGATTGATCTCAAAACATTTCATCTAAAATAAATTTCCAAAAACTGAAGAGAAACAAACCAGGTGGACCTTAGGAAACATTATAATGCCCCCTAGGCTTGTTTAAAACAAGTTAATTATTGAAACACAGAATACAACACATCGGATTAAAAAGAAAACTGATTATATTGAAAAATAGCTATCAAAACATTAAAAAAAAAAAAACCTCACAGACTCAAGGCTAATAACCCCTGCCCTAGAAGGATAGATGTTTAGGTGGGGAGTTGTTTACAATATTCCTCAGTCACTCCTGGCATAGGATAAGTACTTACCTTTTTCATTCATTCATGCATGCAAAATTTTAATGGGAAGTGTTGTTTCTAAATGCTACTAAATTCTTCCCAAAACATCACTAGCATATTGCATTCTTTCTAATGTCTCTAGACATCATTCATTCTTCTTCTTTTAATGAAAGGAAGAATCATTGGACCAAACAGGACTTGATTTATATGTGCACTTGTCCTCCAGACAAGATGGCCTACTACAATAAAGTGGGGGGCCTGGAGTCACGAAAACTTGAGTTCAAATCCAATCTCAAAAATTTACTAGCTATATGACCCTGGGCAAGTCACTTAATCTGTTTGCCTCAGTTTCCTCAACTGTAAAATGGGGACAATAAAGGATTTTTGTGAGGATCAAATGAGATATTTGTAAAACTTAGTACAGTACCTGATACATGGTAAGTGCTATATAAATGCTATTCCCTTCCCTTTCTATTTCTTCCTTTCAAACAACTCATATACACACAGCCAAAACCCTATCTCCCAGCCCAGACCCCCTAGTTCCACAAACTAAGTGAGAATCTGTTCTATTTTTAAAGACTTCAAGAAAAGACAATCCCAAGAGCAACTTTAAATCAATCAACCAGCCAGCAAGAATTTAAATGCCTTCTATCTGCTGGTGTGTACTAAATGCTAGGGATTGAAATACAGAAGTAAGACACTCCCTGCCCTCAAGGAGCTTATTTCTACATAACTTTTCTTGTTGACATTCCAACTTCAACAACAATTAGGGAAGAAAGGAGCCACCTTCCTCTGTGAAAGAACTAAAATCTGAGCCTGAGTTGGGGTGCAATAATTTGCCGAAGGTCACATAGCTAGCTAGTGGCAAAGTCAAAATTAGAAGTTGGGTGTCCTGAATTCCAACCCAAGATCACACGGCTAGGGGGCCAAATTTGAACTCAGGGTTCTCCTGACTCCAGTCATATCACTCTATTTACTGTGCCTATTTAGTTGCCTCTAATCCCTCAGAGCAGGGATTATCTATCTCACTTTTCCACTTCAATTCCAGATTTTAGCGTAATGTTTCGCACATAGTAACTATTTAATAAATGTTTTTTCACTCATTCATATAAATAGATAAGTAGACTAAATAAATGAATGAATGGATAGATGAATAAATAAATATGTGAAGGTCCTGTTTAAGGTACAGCAAATAGTCCTTTGGTTGGAATGTAGAGTGAATGAGGAAAAGGTTTGGTTTGGAGCAGGTGACCTCCAAGGTCTGTTCCAACTCCAAAATTATGTGAATCCATAATCTGGAGAAGCCATAAGTGAAGGAGTACAGATGACAGGGTAGATGAAACAAAGGTACCAACCGTAATCACCTCCCTCATTTTCTTTCTGCGCACACACAATGCTACAATGCGTGTGACGAAAAGAAAGCCCTATCCACATACCTGCCCCTGCCCCACTCACACATTTGCAACTCTCCTACCATCTCTTTAACTCTGGTGGCCAATACAAAGTCAAGCATAGCAACCTCACCTGTGTTTGGCTCCATTCCCAAGTCTGGGATGCTTAGTGCAAGCTGGCTGAGATTCACCTTCTTCACCATTCCCATGAAAAGTATCACTAGTTGTAGTAGGGTAGAAGGGTTAAAATTAGTCCAAGATCACCCCCCTCCCTGAAGACTTTAAGAAGACTAAGAGAATTCTGGGCTCCCCCAGGGGTTCAGATCACTGTGGGAAGGTCCAAGGTGGTCCTTCAAGGTCGTGGACCAAACCTGACCCCTAGCATGGCTTGGAGACAAACTTGTCAAGGTTTGTTATTGCATCTTAGGCTGGAATTTACCATTGGAAATGCTGCCTTTTGTCACTGGTACAAGGAGAAAGGCTTTGCATTTGAAGACATTTTCAAAACAGTGTGAAAAAACTTTGACATTTTTATGAGAAAATCTATAAAGCCCAAACAAATGGTTTCATGCTGCTCTGCCCCATTCTTCATAGGTCCATCTGTAATCCATCATCCCGCCCACATTTCTCTCACCCTCCCACTTCTCTTGAACCCATCAGCAACATCATCTTGTCCATGAACAAAAGA
The DNA here is from genome assembly GCF_900497805.2 of Vombatus ursinus. Classification (NCBI taxonomy): domain Eukaryota; kingdom Metazoa; phylum Chordata; class Mammalia; order Diprotodontia; family Vombatidae; genus Vombatus; species Vombatus ursinus. The sequence continues at coordinate 6,720,700 of NW_020954590.1, read as the reverse complement.
GCTACTCACAGGAGCCTTTTCCAACATCCCTTGGTGCCCTTTGCCTTTTAACCTTTACCCCTTAAATCAACTGTAATCATTCCATTTTCACTGGCTTGGCTTCTGAAAGGCTCAGAAACATTATCACCTCCTTCTGAAAATTCCTCACTTTATCTTCTGCTCAACTAGTGAAAGGTTTGAACTTCCTCTCCCTTAGCAACATGTATCTCTTGTGTCTTCTTCATCAGTCTTCCAGTTTGGCTTGGATAGGTGATTCACAGCGTGTGAGTTTATTGTTCAGGAAAATTAACTTGAGCCCCCTTTCCAGTCTGGTCTGTCATGTTTGATAAAAATCTCACCTCTCCCAAATCTCAATATAAATCAAATAACTAGTGCTACAGCACTAACTAGATGTGTTTCTTTGGGCAAGCAATTTAGCCTTTCTGGGCCTCATTTTTCTTATTTGAAAAATGAAGGATTTGGACTAGGATTCATAGACTTAGAGCCAGGAGTTTCCTTAGAAGCCATCTTGTCCGACCCCTTCATTTTAGCTTCATATTTCCCCCAATTAGGCCCATAGAAATAAAGCAACTTATCAAAGGTAATGTAGTAGATCCAGAATTTGATCTTCTGACTTTATATCCAAGGAACTTTTCATCATGCCAAAGTTTCAGCTGTGAAAGTCAGTCCTTCTATAATTAATCCCTTTAATGTTAAAACCTTCCTTTAGCCAACTCTGGCCAAAATCATATCTCTAGCCCCATGACATCCCACCTGTTACTTCTGTCCCAGTAACCCAAATTTTGATTGACTTTCTTCTTTACCTCCTCATCCTCCCACCTACACAGAAGCTTTCCTACTAGTTTTTTATCCATTTGATTGCCTCTTGTTCACCTTGGGGGTGCTCCTTGGATGTGGATTATAGTACTGGACCCTGAAAACCATTAATGTCATCTTCCAGTATAAAAGATTAATATCTATTGCTTTCTCACATTCTCTACCACCACCATAGGCTAATTATCTCTCCCATCTCTGCTAATTATCCTTCATTACCAAATCTTCCCTTTCATGTTCTGCCATTCTCCCATTTTCTCTTGGTAAAATTAAAGGACCTTAGAGGTCATCTAGTTCAACCCCTTCAGTTTACAGATGAAGGCACTGAAGCTTGAAGCAGATAAAAGACTTACCCAAGATCACATAGGCAGTCATTGACAGAGCCAAGATTTGAACCCTAGTCCTCATTTTTGACACAGTTTCCACTGAAACACATTCCTCTTTTGACCTCTGTCTTCCAATTTTCATCTATGACTTCATTATATAAATGGTTTCTCCAACCCTCATTTACTTAGCTCACTTTGCTTTCCTCTGCCTGCCTCTCCTTCTCCCATTTTACCTCGTATTCCTCCTTTTAGGTCCCTGCCAATATTCTTTCTATAAACTGATGGACCAGCAATATCCCTTTCAAAACACTGAGAAGAATGACAGATCAACCTAAACAATGCTACCTACCCTCCTTGCAGGGACATTTTCCGATCTGTGTAAAAGCTGCCTTTCGCATAGAGTGTTGATCAGAAACATTAAATATTGTAATAGTGGTGTAGTGTCCATCCATCCTTTCATCTGTACTTATCCTTACCCATGCACACACACACACACACATACAAACACACACACACACACACACACCCCAGGAGACATGCTTAATTGCAGGTCTATTCCCTGTGTTCCAGAACCACCGTAAGCTGTAAAATCTTGGAGGCTCATCTGTGTTTTTTCTCATCCTGCACATGTTTTGAAGCACTCCCCTGGGGCAGATAGAGACTGCAAAATGTTAAAAAGCAACAGCAGGCAGAGTTTCTGGCAGCACAAATGTGTGTGACTAGGCCAACCCGACTGACACTGTATGAAACAGTCAACAAACGTGTATTAAAGGTGAAGTGAAAATCTGTTAGGAAAAAAAGTGTTCATTTTTTTAAAAAGGAAGAAATGAGACCCAGAGCCTTATGGAAACAGACTCACAGATTTCCTCCAAGGGCTAGCAACAGACTCAACAGAACTAGAGACGCAGCATCACTCCTATCCCTAAGAGTACCACAAACAGTCAGTAGTCAATAAACATTAATTAATCATCTCCTATGTGCCAGGCACTGTGCTAAGATCTAGAGACACAAAAAGAGGCAAAAGCCAGTCTCTGCCCTCAAGGAGAATACAGTTGAATGAAGGAGATAACAAGCAAACAAATCTGTGCAAAGAAGCTGTATCAAGGATAAATAGGGAGGAAGCAGAGCCAAGATGGGGAGGGGGCTGGGGTGGTGGTAGAGGCAGCAATCCAGCTGAACTCTCCCAATATTCTCATCTAAACAACCTTAAAATAATATCTCAAATCAAATTCTGCAGCAGCAGAGTGGGGGAAAAGGTTAGGGTAAGACATTTTTTCAGCCCAAGACAATGTAGGAGGTCTGTAGGAATGGTTTATGTTATTGAAGTGGACACTGGTCTGGAGAGTAGTGGCGGCGGCAGCAGCAGCAGCAGCAGCTGTGAGTCTTGGAGATCACTGTAACATCAGCAGCAGCAGCAGCATTGGGAGCTCTCAGCCCAGAGATGGTAAGGGGTTAGATAACCGGTCAGAAAAAGGTTACAGGGGACCCTGATCTGACACTGGGCATAGGAGACTGTTACATTACACATACACATTTATGAGGTGCAGTTGCAAGGCAGAGAGGAGCACTTACACTTGTGACTACAGGGGAGCAATGGCCCTCTTTAAGGAAAGACCAAAGTATGGACTAGAAAAGCAGTGACCACATCTCTCTCTAATTACAAAACCTTGGAAGTACCAAAAACTTTCAGATCCCTGGAACTAGTTCTGAAAACAGAAGTGCAAAAAAGGCTGAAGCTTGAGACAGTGACTCCCCAAAAGGTCAAAATCAAGAAATAGGCTGGAAAAATGAGCAAACAACAACAAGAATTTGGCCATAAAAAGTTACTATGGTGGCAGGGAAGACTAAGATACAAATTCAGAAGAAGACAACAATGTGAAAACAGCTGCAAGCAAAGCCTCAAAGAAAAAATGCTCATTAGACACAAGCCCAACAAGAATTCCTAGAAGAATTAAAGAAAATGATAAGTGATAGAGGAAAAATGGGAAAAGAAATAAGAGATGTAAGAAAATTATGAAAAGGCTTGGTAAAAGAGGCACCAAAAATAAAAATACTGAAGAAAATAACACTGTAAAAAACAAAATTGGCCTAATGGTAAAGGAGGTACAACAAAAATTCAATGAAGAAAAGAACACCTTAAAAAGCAGAATAGGTCAAATGGAAAAAGAGGTGCAAAAGTTTACTGAAGAAAACAAACAAAAAAAAACTTGCAGCAAGTTTCTCTGATAAAGGCTTCATTTTTCAAATATGTAGGTAACTGAATAAAATTTATAAAAAATAAGTCATTCTCCAATTGATAAATGGCAAAAGGATATGAACAGTTTTCAAAAAAAGAAATCAAAGCTATCTATAATGATATGGGGGGAAAATGCTCTAAATAACTACTGATTAGAGAAGTGCAAATTAAAATAACTCTGAGGTACTACCTCACATCTTTCAGAAATGAAAAATGCTGAAAGGGATGTGGGAAAATAGGTACACTATTGAATTGTTGATGGAGTTGTGAACTGATCCAACCATTCTGGAGAACAATTTGGAACTATGCCCAAAGGGCTTTAGAACTGTTTGACTCAGCAATTTCACTACTAGGTCTGTATCCCAGATCAAAGAAAAAGGGGAAGGACCTATTTGTACAAAAATATTTATAGCAGTTCTTTTTGTGGTGGCAAAGACTTGAAAATTGAGAGCATGCCCTTCAACTGGGGAATGGCTAAACAAATTGTGGTGTATAATTATAAAGGAATACTGCTGTCTTATAAGAAATGACAGGAGGGATGGTCTCAGAAAAATATAAGAAGACCTATATGAACTGATGCAGAGAGTAATGAACATTATTATGAGATCTTTGTCTACAGTACACAGATCAGCTGTAAAAGACTTAGCTACTCTGATCAATACAATGATCAAAGACAATTCCAAAAGATTCCTGATAAAAAATTCTATCCACTTCTGGACAGAGATGATGAACTCTGAGTGCAAATTGAAATACAATTTTCTCACTTTCTTTATTTTTCTTGCTTTTTTTTTTGCAACAAGGGTAATATGGAAATATGTTTTACATGATTTCACATGTATAATTGATGCTTGCCTTCTCAGTGGGGGGCCAAAGGGAGAGAGAATTTGGAATGAAATAAAAAAATGAATGTTAAAAATAAATAATAAAAGAGGTTGTTGGTTTTTTTTAACAAAGGATTAGTGGAAATACTCAACAGAGAGAATGCACTAGAATTAAGAGGAATTGGTAAAGACTTCCTTTAAGAAATGAGATTTTCATTGGAACTTAAAGGAAGCTAGGGAATCCAATGTGGCATCCAGGTGGAATCAGGAGGACCTGAGTTCAAATGTGGCCTCAGACACTTACCAGCTGTGCAACCCTGGGCAAGTCCCTTAAGCCTGTTTACCTCAGTTTCCTCATCTGTAAAATGAGCTGGAGAAGGAGATGGCAAACCACTCCAATATCTTTGACAAGAAAACCTTAAATGGGGTCATGGAGTGTCAGAAATGACTGAAAATGATTAAATAACAACAACAACGAGAATACAATAGGTGGAGATGAGTTGAGAGAGCATTCCACACTTGCAAGACAACCAGAGAAAATTCTAATAGCTGAAAGATGGAGTGTCTTGTTCCAGAATAGCCAATAGGCCAGTGTCACTGGATTGAAGAATACCGAGGGAAGAGTAGGGTATAAAAAGACTGGAAAAGTAGGAGAAGGCTGGGTTATGAAGGGCTTTGAATGCCAAACAGAGGATTTTGTATTTGATCCTGGAGGCAATAAGGAGCCCCTGGAGTAGATTTAATAGAGGGGTAATATGATTGAACCTATGCTTTAAGAAAATCACTTTGCTGGCTGAATGGAGGATGGATTGGAGTAGGGAGAGATTTGAGGCAAGGAGATCCACAAGCAGGTTATTAGAATAGTCCAGAAATGAGGTGATAAGGGTCTGTACCTGAGTCAGGGTCAGAGAAGAAAACTAGGTATATTTGAAGATGATATGAAAATGAAATCAGCAAGTCTTAGCAACAGATTACATGGTGGGGGAGGGGCAGATGGTGAGATGTCAAAGATAACCCCAAGGTTGGAAACCTGAGGGACTGGGAGGATAGTGTTGCCCTCTATATTAATAAGGAAGGTAGGAGGGAGAACGAGTTTTGTGGCAAGATAGTGAGTTCCATTTTGGACATGTTGAGTTCCATCTTCAGGAAACAAGTGGAGGGAAATAATATTCAGTGTCAAAGGATTCATGGCACCATAGAGGCATGGGGCTAGTTGAGATCTTCTGTCACCTGTCCTCAAACCATTCCAGACTGACCTCCAAACTACCACATAGGAAGAGTCATCACTGACCTCACTAACCTATATAAGAAGCTTTTACTATCAGGAGACGCTCCAATAGATTGCAAGATTCTTGAGGGCAGAGAATGTCTCGTCTTTGCCTTTTTATTCACAGTGCCTAGCCCAGAGCCTTGCACATAGAGGCATTTAATAAACATTTGTCGAACTACATCCCACCTAATCAGATATTGAGAAACTTATTAGAGATCAAATAACAATTTCTGTTCTGCACACACACACACACACACACACACACACACACACACACACTTTTTTTTTTGTCCCTGAGTATCTTTGACCTTGCCGATATGGGTACTGCCTCCAGTGATTCAGAGTGCAATCTATCCAGGCCATTTCATCTTGCACAATTGTTACCCACGTTCCTCCAAAAATCCTTCTCGAGGGATCTTTCAGTCATGCTTTAGCTCTCTTGAACTTTCATGGATACGGGCTGCAATGCATGGGCTGTCAATCTGTTTTCCTCACTGCTGCAATACATAATTAGCTGATCACCTTTTAAATTTTTTTCATCATTTCTTACATCTCTTTGATAACATATTTTAGTCTGTTTCTTGTCCACAGTTCACTAGTCCTGTGGTTTATTTATACCATCATTCATTTATCCACTGCCCTTTGGGTGACCTAAAATTCTGATTCTTCAGAGATTATGATATTCTATGATTCAGTTCACAGCCACATAGAGTCACTAGAAAATTGGGGTTAAAAAGATGGGTTTTGTTTCAGAAATACACTTGGAGTCACTAATAATGCCACATAATTTTCCAAATGAAACTCAGCCCACACTTATCTTCCTTTTCAGTTCTTGGCTTAGTTCATGATCTAGCTGCAATGTTTGTACAAGATATATAGATATAGACATTGGTTGGTTGGTTGATTATTGTCCTTCATTTTCAAAGAGGACCAAAATGACATCACTATGTAGACTAAAGTTACAGTGTGGCTGTATCAGACCAATATGAGCTCAGAATGTTCTACCACAGGTCGGGCACAGATACATGCACACACACACACACACACACACACACACACACACACACACACACACGCAAATGGGCTTCTTCAATTGGATATCCATACAATTGCATATCAAAGTTAGACAAAAGGCATTCTTGTTTTTATTTTGTAAATATGTACACCAAACAATTAATTATGAGTCTCATTTAGGAAATTTTACAATAAATCAAGGATCACTGCAATCAGTACAATGTCATCCACAAATAAGGATATCTAGAGAATCTCAACATGTCCCTTGGTGAACCAGCTCAGCACTACCTACTACCATTGATTCCCCTGACTCTTTATCTTGCCATACCAATCGTACCTTGCCAATCTCCAAAACTCCCACAATGTATCTCCTCCATTTCAACTCCTATGTTGCTGAACAGAGATGGACTGAATCAATGCCAACTGGATCCACCACAAAATTATATTATATAAGGTGTCCCAAAAGTCTTAGTGATGTTTTAAGCTATTAAAGTGCAGTATTAGGCCCTCAACGCAGCAAGGCAACCACCTTATTCCTTCCTCCATTCTTTAGGCCACTCTACACTGGCTACTGCAATCCTCATCTCTATGCAGGCCTCTCATGGCAACCCCTCCCCCCACCCTCTCAGCCAATGACCTTGCTTCATACTTCACTGAAGGAATTAGTACCTATTTCACAGGGTTGTTGGGAATATCAAATAACATAACATGTAAAGTGTATTGCAAATCTTGAAGTACTATATAAATGCTAGCCATGCTATCTATCTATCTAATATATATATATACATATATACACACACATATCACTTAGAGCCCTTCCTTCACCCCTAATCCTTTTCTCACATACTTTAGGCATCTTCCCCCACTATCTCTTCCTTCACTCTGGTCTCAGATGGAGTCCTTGCAGAGGTAAACCCAGCACAGTGCCTGGAACATTGTAAGCACTACATAAATGTTAGTTATTATTATTATTATCATCATCTACATGTAGTCTTGATCCCAACCCCTCCCAGCTTCTTCAGCAAATTGCCCCCTCTATCATTCCCAATCTTTCGCTAATCTTTGATCTGTCCCTATCAACTATTTTCTTACTTTCTTATTTTCTTGCACATCTCTCTCATACTTAAAAAATATTCATGCTTTACCATCTCACACCCATCAATTGGCAAATTCAACAACAAAGGAAAATGAAATGATAAATGCTGGAAGTACTGTGGAAAAACAGGTACATTGTTGAAAGAGCCATGAATTGCTCAAGCCATTCTGGAAATCAATTTTGAACTATGTCCAAAAAGCTAATAAACTGTGCATACCCTTTGACCCAGTGATCTACTACTAGGTCTTTACCTCAAAGAGATCAAAGAAGAGGAAAAGGACAAAAATATACAAAATTATTTATAATATGTACAGAAATATTAATAATAACACTTCTGTTGTTTTGTTTTTAAAATCTTATTTAATATTTTATTCTTCCCAATTACATGTAAAAACAATTTTAACTTTTTTTTAAAATTTCGAGTTCCAACTTCTCTCCCTCATTCCCCCTCCCCCTCACTGAGAAGGCAAGCAATTTGACATAGGTTATACACAGGTAGGCATGCAAAACACATTTCCATGTAAGTCATCCTGTGAAAGAAAACACAGACAAAAAAAAACAAGAAAAATAAAGTAAGAAAAATATCTTTGATTTGCATTCAGGCTCTATCAATTCTTTCTCTGGAGATGAACTGCACTTTTTATCTTAAGTCCTACAGAATTGTCTTTGATCTCAGCAATTGTATTGCTGAGAATAGCTAAGTTATTCATAGTAGATCATCATACAATATTGCTGTTGCTGTGTACAAAGTTCTCCTGGTTCTGCTCATTTCATATTAGTTTATATAAGTCTTTCCATGTTTTTCTGAGAGCATCCTGCTCATCATTTCTTAAAGCACAATATTATTCCATTACAACCATATACAACCACTTGTTCAGGGGGTGATTGGTGGATTCTTTCCATTTCTATTTTACCTTCTGGGTCTAAGATATCAGGGCTTACCTGGATGCTGCCTAGGCTGGACTGTCTTCCCCTTTTACCTAAATGAGACAGACAATTCCTGCTGACCCTCTAAGTTGTCTTGGGCTGGAAAATTGTTTCACCCTGTCCTTTTGTTGGTTCTGTCACTCCAGAATTCATTTTGAGGTATGATTTTGTAGTTGTTCAGAGGTGAATTTGGGAAAGTTCAGCTGAGTTCCTGTCTTATTCTGCCATCTTGGCTCTACCCCCAACTCATTTTCTTCCTCCAAAAAATCTTCCTCTCTTCCAAATTTCTCTTTTACCATCAAAAGCACTGACAGCCTATACTCTCAATGTCACCCTTAATTCCTCACTCTCACTCACCCTACACATCCAATCCATTGACAAATCTTCTCCTTTCTACCTTTACAATATTTCTTATATGTCTCCTCTCTTCTTACACAGCCACAACCCTAATTGAAGAAAATCATCACCTCTTGCCTAGACCACTTAGAATAGCCTTCTAACTGGTCTCCCTGACTCAAGTCTCTCCCCATTCCAATCAATCACCACTCAGCTTGCAAAGGTGAGATAGCATAGTTCTACAGCATGCAATTCTGACCATTTCATCCCCCCACCCCAGCTCAATGAACTCCAATGGCTTTCTATCACCTCCAGGATCAAATATAGTCTACTCCTGACATATAAAGCTCTTCATAATCTGATCCCAATTTACCTTTCTAGCCATCTTACATCATACTCCCTTCTATGCAAACTATAATTCACATTGACTTACTTGCAATTCCTCAAACACTACAGTCTATGTCCTGTGTCTATGCCTTTGAATTAGTAGTTTCCCACACTTGACATGTTTTTCCCTCTTCTCTTCACTTACTAGCTGCCCTAGCTTCCTTCAAGCCTCTCTTCAAAGCCAGCCTTCTTCAGAAGGCCTTTCCCAGCCACTCATCTCCAATGACTTCTCCTTTCAGCTAACCTTCATTAATATAAATATATATATATATATATATACACATATATTTGTATGTATCAGGTATATATATGTATCATATATTAGATTATATATTAGATATATGGGATATAGATCCTATTATATATGTATATGTACGTAATATGTATGTATATGTAGATACGTATATCTTCTTGTCCCTAATTATTTACAGGTTGTCTTTTCCATTAGAATATACTCACCTGTTAACATGGACTGGTTTTTTTTGTTTGGTTGGTTTTTTGCCTTTTCTTGTAAACCTAAAGCTTAGCAGAGTGCTTGGCATATTGTAAGCACTTAATAAATGCTTATTGACTGACTGACATGTAAAAGAAACCCCTGCTCCTTTTAAACTCTGCACTTTCTATGACCATGGCAAAACTTTTAATGAGAATATCTACCTGTTTTATCTTTTGCTTGCTGTTACAAATCAGGTTATTGAATAGTTAGCATTGTTATTGTGACTAGTAAGGAATCTTGTATGATCTTAACATGGATTGGAGAAGAGCATTTAAGGAGAAATTTAGTTCTACCAAATAAAAAGCTTTTTTTTCCTTTTTTTCTTTAATAGGAAGCAAATAATAACAGCAAAATCTTGTAACCTATCTCCCTTTCAGTCACTTGTATAACTGTAGAGATATCTTTTGCTAAGGGATGCCATTTTTGAAAGTCTTCCTACTCCTTTCTTAAATCTTGTTTAAGAATGACCTCATTTGGATTTTGTAAAGATGAGAAGTAGGCATGATGCAATATTCTCCCCTTTTTCAGATATTTTGAGAAACAATCCTTCAATATTCTCAAAATTATGCCATCCCCTGTATGGGTCTTCCAGTCTACTTTTTCATTCAGCACATGGGCAACAGGATTATTACAGACCAAATGTTATGGCCTGACTGTTTGTTTAATTGTTCTTTGTCCAGTTTCATCCTTAAATATAGGATAATCTGTCTTAACTGGATCTTGTGCCAAGTTTTATGTCTACTTCTTTTTTCCCTCTGCCATTTCATATTGTGGTGATACTGCACATGATTTCCCAATTCCCTTCCTTTAAGATTTTATTAATTCATATTTTAAGCCTGTGTTGCCCTTGACTGCCATATGTCTACATTTAACTAACACTATAATGGAGAAAATCACAAAAGCATGCTGATTGGGTTCATAACACATTTCTTATAGAATCTGAACTGGGTCCTGACTACAGCAAAGCAATCCTTTTATACCTCCCCAATCCTTTTGCTATCCCACTTACCAGAGGAGATTTTCCCAAGCCATTTCAGCCCTCTTTAAGCCTCCCATGGGACTCCCATCCCCCACCCTTTCAGTCAAGACCATTGCTTCATACTTCATGGAAAAAAAAATAAGGCCATTCAATCAGATTCTTTCTTGTCTTTCCCCCAAATCTCACATCACTTAGATGCTTAATAAATGCTTGTTGGCTGGGATTAGATGAATATAAAGATGGTTTGCTCATGAAATTTGCAAGTAACAATAAGCTGGGAAAGATAGATAATACAGTAGATGATATAATAAGGATCCAAAAAGTGTATCAACAGATACTAGAATTGTTAATAATAATAATAGTAACAGTAAACTTGAATTTCCATAGAGCCTTTGTGCCAGGTACTGTGCTAAGCAATTTACAAATATCTCACTTGATCTTCACAACAACCCTGAGTACTATTATGATCCTCATTTTAGAGTTCAGGAAATTGAGGCAAACGGAGGTTAAGTGACTTGCCCAAAGCCATAAAGTTAGTAAAAATCTATTTGAACTCAGGTCTTTCTGACTCCAAGTGCAACACTCTATCCATTGAACCATCCATCTAGCTCCCATCTGTGATCCCATGAATGGTGGTGTCTACCCCTGTACCCCTTTAGTTCAGGTCCAATGTTGGGACAAAATGAGGCACTCATGAGTCATTGAGAAAAGGAGGTTTACTATGCTCAAACACAACAAGGATATGCAGCAAGGATACAGTAGTTCTTAGCTTCTCTGGACATGATCTCATTCATCTCCATCTGGAAATTTATATACATCATCAGGGTATAATGACTATAATTAAGGCATGGTGACTCGTGTGGTTTTATGCAACTACCAAGTCTGGAGGCACCAACTATATGGAACTGGAACCTTTGATGCACCCAGGCCAGGAAACTGTATCAGGAAAGCTGGGGCCAATCAGGCTGTAATGGGAGGAGGAAGTCAAGGAAGTCAGAAAAGTCAAGAAACTTGGGGATGCTGAGTCAAGAAAATGCTGATCGTATCATAAATGGTATGCCACAATTTATGTAACTATTTCCTAATCAAATATTGGCTAAGAGACTTTGTAGACTGTTTCAAATCACAAATGAAGCAACTATGAATATTTTTTATATAAATAGATCCTTCCTTTTCAACAATATTCTTAGAGCATAGTTCCCAGCAAGGAGATAACTGGGCCAAAGGCTGACCAGTTTGGTAATTTGCTATATATTTTCAGATTACTCTCCAAAACTGCAGGTGTTTCAGTTTTTCCAAATGCAAAATGAAGTATAAAATGTCTGCCCATTCCCTCAATTAATCAATGTTTATTAGCACCTACTATGTGCCCAGGACTGGGCTAGGCATTGAGGATGAGACAGTCCTTGTGCTCAAGCACAGTCCTTTCCCCATATTTCTTGAGAACTAATAAAGATTAATGCTATACAAGTGCTTTGAGTTCCTTTTAGATACATTAGATCATCAGTATTTCCATAACAGCTATTAGACTACTCTAAGAAATAACTTAGAGGGGCAGCTAGGTGGAGCAGTAGATAGAGCACTGGCCCTGGAGTCAGGAGTACCTGAGTTCAAATCCAATCTCAGACACTTGACACTTAATAGCTGTGTGATACTGAGCAAGTCACTTAACCCCGATTGCCTTGCCAAAAAAAAAGAAATAACTTTTATAGAACTTTGTACTCCTCTTTGAGAGAAAGTATAGTGTAGTAGATAGTGGCTCTGCCTTTGAGCCAAGAAGACCTGGGTTCAAGTCCTGCTACTGACACATACTAGCTGTCACTATGGCTAGAGCATTTAAATTCTCAATACACTTCAGGCAATCTCCAAGACTCTCAGTTACCAATGATTACCTTGGTTTCTGCATTGGTGGAGGGATTCTCTAACCCATGAGTTTCCCCTACATGATGAAATTAAAGATCCAAACCACAACAGCAACCATAATCTTCTTTGCTATGAGAAGAGAGGATGCTATTGTAGTGTGAGTCACAGATGTAGCTTTGCTTCCTGTCCTGTTTTCACTGCCACAGGTTGTAGGTAAATGCTCTGGCCTGGCTCTGTCTGTCCACATGTGCATCTTAACAGTAGGCCATTCTTTTCCAATACAGATATGTAGTCAAGGGACTCATTCTTGATTTACATAGGAATATAGGATAGTTTACAACAGATGGAGACTGGAAAACCTTGCAGTCTATCCTCTCCTTTGATTTGATTCTAATCAGCATAGATTTAACAAATGTGCAGTGTTTGGGGGCAGATAGTTTTCTTTTTGCAGTTCCCATTCTGAGCACGTGCTCCAGACACTGTGCCTCTATTGGCACTGGAGACTAAAGTCTTATAAGCAAGAATGTCCTACAATAGCTTCAGAGATGCTAATTGCTCAAGCTCCCAGGATTCCCAGCATGTCTGCAAGCTATCCGAAGACTCTTTGAGGGCTTCTCATCATTAGAATTCCCTGGGTTTCAAACTCCCTTCCTTGCAAGCCATCTGGTCCTTCTGCACTCCAGCTGTGGTCCTCCCCGTCCCCCACCACTCACACCTGATCCTTTGACTTCCCCACCTGAAACAACTGCAAACCAATCAATTCATCACGTAACCCCCAAATTGGACAAAGAAGTATATTCAAAAATATTGAACTTTTTTTTTCCATTTTAGCTCCAATTTTTCTTTTAAAATCTTTTTTCTAGTTTTGTTGTTTTTTTTTGTTATTTACACTGTCATAAAATAGAGCAAGACAAGAAAGCTTTTTACAGAACTCTTTTTTCTATTCCATCTCACCATATGGCACACTAACTTTTTAACTGTCCATTAATGACAGTTAGGAAATGATAGAGTCACCATTGCCCAAAAGAAATATGATTATGATGGGCCCTGCAGAGTCTAGTATGCTAGAATGCTGCAATACAGAAATGAGAAGTCTTGAGGAGAATCAGCTGGATGAGAAAAAGCAGTCTGACAGTCCTGGTCTGAGTGTCACTAGTTTAAACCAACTAATAAGTACCTGCCTAAAGACATCAAAGGTGGTTGAAAAAAGATTTGAATGACAGCCCACAGAGAGCCAATCACAATGCTGCATGGACATGATGCTGGTGACTGAAGTGCTCAGTGAACTGGGACTTGGGAGAATAGCTATGGAAAGTAGAATTCCAATGGCAACAGATAAAAGTGTTCCGAAATATTGTGTTTTGAAGAGGTAGGTTCAAGCGGTTGCTATAATGGGAGAATGACAGCTTATCTTCCCATCTTTCCTCACTTATGCAATCAATCAGAGTTTGGTGGTATTGGTTTCTTCCCTCCTCCCTTCCTTTTATTCATTTATTTACTCCCACAATGAAGTAATGGTGGAAGATATATCTTGTAGTTCTATTGTAAAAATCACAACTAGGCAGGAGAAGTTTTCTATCTCTCATTCAATGGCAGCTCCAGTAAATGATTATTGAACTGAATTGAAATGAAATGATTTGTTGAACTCTTTGTTTAGGTTGCCTAGCATGAAAAATGTTATCTGACTAAAAAACACAAAGTTCAACAGACAATGTTCTAAATACTTTGCAATAACTTGTAACCTGAAGATGTTTGTTGAAATAATTGTTAAAGGGCCTCAGTTGTTTGAATTCAGCAGTCTTGCAGGTAGATGCATGAGAGAAGTCCAGCTAATTTACCTATCCAATCATTTGCTCCCTGAAAAAGGTGACTTGATGTAACAGACGCAGAGCATTTGTGATGTTTGGGGATAGGGAGCTGGAAATAGCAGATTCAGCTAATCCAGGATGGCAAATTTATTCTGTCTATACCTCTTACCCCCTACAAGGCAGACATCTTATAAGCAACATCTAGTCTTAGGAGAAAGAAAATAGTTATCCACCAAGGTAACATGACCACTAATGGAGTAACTGTCAGAGGTGGGGAAAGCAGAAACCCGTCAGCCCAAAATCATGCTATAGTCACACAGAAGTGAGTAAATAGGGGCAGCTAGGTGGCAGAGTGGATAGAGCACTGGCTGTGGAGTCAGGAGGACCTGAGTGCAAATCTGGCTGCAGACACTTGACACTTACTAGCTGTGTGATCCTGGCCAAGTCACTTAACCCCATTGCCTAGAAAAAAGAAAGTGAGTAAATATAGGATTGCAATAAAGCACACTAGAACTTTACTATAATGATGGTTTGTGTGCAGTTAGCACACTTTTACAGGTGAAACCACATTATTATGAGCATTTCCATAATTAAACCACTTTTGATAGCGTCTAAGGACAGTGATAATCATGAAATAAGCTCTGAGTTTGGAGTAGCAATGTGCTAGTAAATGTTTAACAACCAGCTCTTAAAATAAAAAAAAAGATATACAGCACTTTTCTAAATTTAATCTGCATTAACATTTTCTCCATTATTTTCTTAAGTCTGGACAATCAACAAAACAATAAGTCAATAACTGATTTACAGTGTTTGCTGATTTCCAAGGTGCAAATGCTCACACTGAAAATTTAATAATCAATTCTCTTCAGCTAATCAGTTTCTCTGGATCCAGCACTTCCCTAGTTTGGAGTCAGAAGACCTAGGTTTGAATCCAAGCTCTGCTATTTACTGTGCATGTGACCTTGGGTAAATCACTTAGCTACTGGGCCTCAGTTTCCTCATTTGTAGAATGATGGGGTGGGGAGAAATTGGACCAAATTATTTCTAAGGTTTCTTTTCAGCTGTAAATGCTATGCTCCTATCTGATGCACTCTTCTACCAAATCTCACCTTATAGTAAATAATGCTATAGTGAGCTTTCAATTTCTTGAGTGTATTTGAAAAAAGGAAAAGGCTCTGAACACTGATATGTACATTGTAAAGGTCACAAACTGAAAAAGGTTCAGTTGATTGCAATAGAAAGTCCTGTGTCTATTGAGATGCATACACGGTATAAGGACTGACATAAAGTGGGGAGGCAAAAGAGTAAGCTATGCTAGGATACCCTTAGTACCTAATGATGACTATAATCATTCATTCATCAAATCCAATTAAAATCTTTTGCAAATTTAACTTAGTTCTGACTTAGAATAACGAAAGTCTAAAAAATAGCTAACAATACCTTCTCTAACTGAAAAGAGGGAAAGGAGAAAACAACAGCCTGGTATCCAGTGGGCTAAAAGTTCATAGAGAGCAAGGATTGTTTCATTTTTGTCTGGATCTCCTCAGTATCTAGCACAGTGCTTGTTAGTCAGTCAGTCAGTCAACAAAGATTTCAAGAACTTAATGTGTTCCAGGCACTGTAGTAAGTGCTGGGGATATCACTAAAAAAAAAACGAACAAACTAACAAAAAACAGTTCCTGCCCTCAAGGAGCTTACATTTTAATTGGAGAGCCAACATGTAAATAAGTAGGTACCTATAAGATATATATATCTATATATATATATATAGATATATATATACATATATACACAGTAGGCACTTAATAAATGCTTATTGAGTTAAATATCCTGGATATATTGTTACATAAAACTAAAATAGGAATTTGCTTAAGAACAAAGAGAAGGAAGGGTCCAGTGAGTATGAAAATAGTGTAGGACCTAGAATTAGACCAATGTAAGCAGATTCACAATGCCTATTCAACTAAGGGGAGGTGTGATACGCTCAATTGTTTCAGTCCTTCAAAAGGACAAAACTATTACAGATCAGTCCCAGTGCTATATTCTAGCTTTTAGCACTGACAAAGGGAAAAAACTCAGCCATTAATTAATTAGCTGGTGCAATCAGAACAGTACCCCCTATTACACAGTGTTAGCAAAATGTCTATAAGCCATGAATGAAATACCCTGAAATCATCATATTTAAATATGACATGTCTTCTACTGCATTGCTCCAAAATATGGAGGCATGTGACATGATGGGAAAATGCACTGGACTTGAAACCAAAAGATCCCTTTGCCAACTACTAGCTATTCCTTGAAGTGAGTCAGGAATTCCAAGAGGCAGAGGGAAGGGAAATGGGAGAACTTGGCCACTTCAACGACTCTGGACTCCATTCTTTCATCTATGAAATGAAGAATTTAGACAAGATAAGGTCCCTTCCAAATCTAACGTTCTATAATTGTGTCTAATAGAATCATTGTGAACTTCAAACATAAGGTACTGTTAGACATTTGCTATTATTACTTTTTAAGAAGAGGAATTTTATTTTCTTCTTCCCCTCCCTCTATTGAAGGGCTATAAACTGGAATTCTGAGAAATCAAATAATTTTGCAAAGGTCAGTAATGATGGGCTAATGGTAAGCACCAAGCACCCAGAGTTCCAAAGTTCCTATTTCAGAATTCTTCCTTCTCTTGCTTTGGACACTGCTGTATGTTCTCACCTCCTAAGCCCTATTGGCATGCTGCCATGGATTTCTCTAAGACATCTCTCAAACTTATCCCTTTTCTCCTTATTTTTCCCTTTCATACTATGCTTTGCTAACAATTCCTTTCCTTCCATCATTTTCTCCTCTCTTTCCTATTTAGTTTTTAAAATTAAAACCAAGATCATGGATCCTTCTCTTTGAATTTCCAAAAAGGCTTAGTTTTTCTCCCAAGAAACTTCATGATTATTTTCGTAAACCCTATGTTTTCCATAACTACCCTGCCTTGAAAAACTGCCCTATTCTCTCTACCATTGTCATCTCAAAGCCATTCTCCATTCAGAAATCATAATGTTCCTTTCTTGTGCTCTGGTGCCTATCTTTACCTGCATTTTACATGTCCAAATGCCAGATTATTCAATTACATTCAATTCAAGAAGTACTTATTAAGAGCCCAGTATATATAAAGCACTATTCTTAGTTCGGAAGGAAGGAAGAAAGAAAGGAAGGAAAGAAATTAAACAGTCCCTGCCCTCAGAGAGCTTACTTTGGAAGTGGGGTATGAGTGGATACAATCTGTACATACAGGGAGGTGTCTGTTTGTTCAGGCTCCGGAGAGCCCATTGTTAAATTTTCAGTGTAAGTCAGGAAATCAGCAAATGCTACAAATCGTGTGTTAATTTATTATTTTGTTGATCATCTAGTCCTAAGAAAGTGAAGGAGAAAATGCTAATAATGCAGATTTAATCTGTCAGTGTGGATTGCCCTGCATACACTTTTTTTTCTAGAGAGCTTGTCATTAAACCTTTACCAGTACACATCTATTAATATATAGATAAGTAAATACAAAATATTAGAGGGGAAGTACTAAGAATTGGGGGAATCAGGAACAGCCTTGGGTAGGAAATAGCACCTCAACTGAGACTTGAAGGGAGCCAGGTATTCGAGGAGGCAGAAGTAATAAAAGAGAACATTCCAGGCTGAGAGGGAAGGCATGGAAGTAGGAAACAGAATGTGTGTTTAGGACACAGCCAATAGACCAGTTTGCCTGAAGCCAGTGTACATGGGGAGGGGCGATGTAAAATAAGTCATAGGATCATAGGACTTAGAGCTGGAAGTTACGTTGGGATTGTCTAGTATAACCTTCTCATTTTACAGATGAAGAAACTGAAACTTAAAAGAGGGGGAGTCAGTTGCCTCATATCACATAGGCAGCAAGTAACAAGGCTGAGAAGTCAGCTCGGGTCTGCTCACTCATTTATCACTCAGGTGATTATCTATAGAATCCTGGTTTCCATCTGCTTTTCTAGTACACACTCTATAAAGCAAAGATGTAATTTTATGATTTATGTATGTCAGAAGCATGTAAAAATTTGAACACAGAATTAAAACATTGATAATAAGCCTTGTGAGTGTCAAAAGAAATTTCGATATGTATATATTTCAGTTGGGGGGAGAAGGAAGATTTAAAAACTATGCTTCTAATTTTATTAAAATCTACTCACCTGTTCTACTAAATTGTAGTAAAATGTTACCCATAATCCCATGGCAGAATATAATCTGTGGTAAATAAAGATTTCCTTTCAGTACACTTCAGCCAGTACATGGAAGTTAGCACCCTAGCAACCACACAAATAAATATTGGGAGTAATGTTTACTATGTTACAGCAAACTTGGAATGCCTCATGGACTGAGTAAATTAGAAGGTTTGGTTAGTTGGTCTCCTCCCAAAGGCTTTAGTCTGCATAACTTCTGTGAAGTTTATTGTTTGGAAAACTCTCCTAAATTTCCAAGCCTTGAGAAGCTCTTTTCTTTTCATTTGGTCATCACTGAGGTCACGTTCACTGAGAGAGTCCAAGACGATGGGATTGGGGAATATCAAAAGTGGAAGGCACTGAACTGCACCAGAGAGAGCTCTGACCCTCTGCTTGCTGGTGCCTGGTTCCTGCCTCCCTCTCTGTTGCCATAGAAACAGCCATTGGATCAGCAAAAATAAGTTAAAGGTTTCATTTTTTTTCTTCCCCCTTCCCTTTGCTTTTGAAGTAACTATTCAAGTTCTTGCTAATAAAAGAGAGTGACTCTTAGGGCTGTTGAAATCAAATATGTTCAAAAGTTTTATATGTATATGTATGTATATATGTATATAAAACATACATGTACACATATAAACTTTTATATAATATAACATATATTAATATATAGTATTGTAGGTTATATATTAATATATAATATATGTGTATGTATTTATGTGTATATATGTATATGTATTCTCTTAGTTTAAAAAGAAATTAACATTTTTTGATTTGTTTAAATACTACATATACACACATGGAGACACTGACCCCTCTTTGTGACAGGGCTACACCCCTTCTCCATGCTAACATATTCATGACTTTTTGACATGATTGCTTTCCTAGTCACTTAAAGTAGTTGGATAACCTTTATCACTGCATACATTGCTGCCTGGCATTCAGGAGTTCCCAGCCTTTTCCCCACCCCCATCAGAATGAGATGACTATATCCATACTGTCCCTTTTTTATTACATTAGACCATAAAGATGAACTTGAGGATTTCTTCCAACAAAACCATCCTGTGCTATCAGTTCAACACTCTTTCCTTAGGTCCTAGAAATCACCCTTATTGACAAGGAATAAAGGTGAACCTTGTGACTACCTGCTAGTTTGACAATGCTGTTCTCTCTCACCAGTAGGTTGTTTCTGCTTTTTTTTCCCCTCTGACAACAGCCTTCTAATTCCACTAAACCCGGTAGATTAACAAAAACCTAAAAGGAGAAGCACGCAAAATAGTATCTCTGCATGAGCTGCTATTACACTTTGCAACCTACAATTACATGAATCCTGTTAAATGCCTAAAAACATTATTTCACTAATTCGAGCCATTTTGGAACCAGTAAATATTTTATCTTCCCAGGCTGCTTTTACAAGCTTCATTTTTCAACAATTAGAAGACATCTGACCATTTTGGCAAAATCCTGTCTAAAGAATCATAATCTGAAGTCCAGCAGTAAGAGGGGAGGAGGAGAAGGAAAGTGAGAAGGTGGTGTTGAGAGAGGGGAGTGGGAAAGAAAGAGATGAGTAGTAAGAGAGAGAGGAAGGAAGATAAAAGAGAGGAAGCTCCAGGTGGGTCTTTATGGGTTGGTAGATTTAAACCATCTAATTGCTGTAGCTGCACTCAGTTATGTCCAAAGCAGGGATCACAAAATCTTTGCCCCTGTGGACATTATCCATGGGCAGGAGATCAGGGATTACAGTGACTTTGCCAATGTTAGAGACTGTCTCTGGTTTCTGAATCAAACCTTTAAAGAGATTTCCTCCAGGACAAATGTCCTTTGCCCAATATAAATGCACAGCATGTAACTAATTTACTTTATCTTTTTTTTCTTTTAAATGGCCCAAACTTAATCATAGTCCTCAACCTAACTTCTCCCCAAGACTATTTTGAGGGAGGTAGAAATTAGCATATATTTGCATGTATAAATGTGAACACCTCTGGGGAACAATACAGGAGAATATCTCTACGCATATTTCACAACAAATAGTTTGTAAATTACAGAGGCAGGGAGATGTTGAAGCAGATAGAACAAAGGAGAAGGAGCCAGGAAAACATGAATTCAGATCCAGCCAAAGACACTCCTTTGTTGTTCAATTATGTTTGATTCTTCATGACCTTATCTGGGGTTTTCTTGGCAAAGATACTGGAGTGGTTTGCCATTTTCTTCTCCAGCTCATTTTACAGATGAGGAAACTGAGGCAAACAAGTCGAGTGACTTACCAAGGGTCACACTGCTAGTAAGTGTCTGAAGCTGGATTTAAACTCATAAAGATAAGTCTTCTTGATTTCAAGCTAGTGCTCTATCCGCGGCGTCACCTGTGTCACCCTGGGTAAGTCACTTAACCTCTGCCTCAGTTTCCTTATCTATATAATGGGGATAATAATAGCACATACCTTCCCCTCACCCACTCCCCATGGTTATTGTGAAGATAAAATGAGATAATATTTATTAAGTGTTTTGCAAACTATGCAAAGAACTATGTAAATAATAGCTATTATTATTGTTCAGGTTTTGGTTTTGGTCTGAACTTGTGATTTCATTGGTATAGGAAGCTCTCAATGAAGAAAGTAGTTCCACTAACACAGACCTACCCAGAGAGATTAAGTGACTTGCCTAGAATCCCCACAGTCAGAATGTGTCAGAGGCCAACTTGAGCTCAGGTCACCCTAATTCTGAAGCTGGCTTTCTATCCACCATTCCTCCTGCCTCTTTTATTCATTAGTAATAATAATAAATAACAGATATTACTGGAAGTGGGAGGTATCCTATGCCCCCTCAACCCCAGTTAATATAACAACATGTTCTACATATTGATTCCTTTTTCTGGGGAAAAATCCTCTTTGATGAAGTTACACCATAAATCAATCAATCAAAGGCATAAACTAGGTGTGAACAACTCCAAAACACTACTGTAATCTATCATTAAAGCTGTAAACTAGCTACAAATTGAATAAAAGCAGAAGATTTCTTAGAGGAAATTCCTTGTAGTTGGTTAAAGAGAATCGATTATGTCCTGTGGGGCTTGAATAAAATAGTAGGCCAGTTCAAAATTAGGCATTTCCTTAGCAGGGCAGCCTAATGGGGGATCAGGTCCAGCCCAGCCATGAGAGAGAATGCTTGGGGGTGAGGTCAGGAGAGATCCTGAATCTCCTTTCCTCTCTTCCCTTAAGCAGAGCATGACTTTATGAGCTTTGAAAGGTAGAAAGATTTGCACTTCTCACTGGTGTTGCTGGCAGTGTCCCCTGAACCTCAGAGACTGACAGCGGCATCTACTTTGGGAGCCAGCAAAAATTGGAGCCACCAAGAAAAGTCAGCTTTAAGACCAAAAGGACACCCACCCTAGGGAATCAGTAAGAAGCAAAGAAACCTAAGGAGAATTCATGAGGACTCCATAAAGGAAGAAAAGAACCTTGAATGATCAGGAGATGTGAGTTAACACTTCACCACATGTGCTGGCTAAATTTGAGCCCCACCATTCCCTAGACTTTGTATGGACATGTGGGGGAGTATGTCCCACTTTTCTGGGGATTGGTTTTGTATCATCTGTTTTTATACCTGCTTAGTACATACCCCTAACTAAAGGCTAATGAAGTCTGCTTAGCTAATTATCTGTTTTTCTGTCTGTCTCTGTGTCTCTGTCTCTCCCTGTGCCTCTCTGTCTTCATCTATATCCATGGGTTCATTCACTCACAAGTGACACCATGCAGTAGGCAGGGAAGGTCTTAGAACCATCTCCCCCTTCCTTTAGGCCATGTCCCCTGAGAAAATAGATTGGGGTTTTGTCCTATTTCATTTTTCAGTTCCAGGTATGGGGAGTAGAGTTCTAGACCTGGGAGATTGAACTACTGGGAACTTGGCCAACTGAGTAGGGAAGCCTTGAGAAGTTGGAGTCCCAAGAAATTAGCTCAAGGAGAACTTCTGACTGGAATCTACTGGGACTCATATTATATATGATTAGACTGTAAACCTTTCTGCTGCCCAAAGACTTAGCTGGTATAAGTGGGGATTAACCCCACCCCTCTGGGGGAAAATTTTTGTATGTTTGCTCTTGTACTTTTAAAATAAATATTTCTTTATAAAAGATAATCTGATTAAGTGGTAAAATTAAACTGAGGTTCTTATATCTACTAAAACTGGGGGACCACAGTAGGTGAGGACTCTAGCCAATAGCAGGAAAGAGAGACCCCCCCCCACCTCCCAAGTCTTCTGATTCCAAGAGTTGGTCCAAAAGTGATGTCCACTACACCATATTTGCTGCAATGAAAGACGGAAGCATGGATTCATCCTGGAACTAGTTCACAGTGTTGAGGAATGATCATTTGAATCATTGAATAACAGAGGTACCTAATAAATTATATTACGGGAGAAAAAGCACTCTAAAAATAAAAAATAGAAAACTGCCAAATCACTTTTCAAAGGGCTCCTGACACTCCTCTGTCTTGGGGTTGGAGTGTAGCCTGTATAGCACAAACATGGCTACTTCATCACCATAAGTCTTCCCTGAAATTTTTGCTCAGCACTCAGAGCCCGTGTGGGGGGCCTCAGTCCCCACCCAAATCAATGCATCGGCCTATGGAAGGAAATCATCCTACCAGCAAGGAAGGAGCAGTTCATGTAAATTCTCTTTCTCTTCCAGTCGCAGTCATTTGTGGGGCTGCTTGCACAAGGGAGGAAATCCAACTGTATCCAGGAAAACAATCCAGCTCAACAAACCATAGAGTGCCCCTGACTGGTAATAATGGGGTCTGGATCAAATGTTGGCGTGTTCACAAAATATTAATTAAAATAACACAGATTACAAGGAATATTCATATCCCAAGGACAGTTAGTACTTGTTAACACTATAAAAAAAATAAATAAAAACACCAACCTTTCTGTCTACTTGCAGGGAGAGATTACATCAAAGAATTATTGGAGGGAAGGGAATTTCAGAGCTCATCTAGTCTATCCGTCTTCATTGAAACAGGATAATAATAACAACAGGAAACTACCTCCCAAAAGAGAGGTGCTCTAAATCTCCAACAAAGAGATCTAATATCCTCCTTAACAACTAATTAAAATGTTTTGACACCATTCACAGAGCTAGGCAGGTGCCAGTGAAAAGAATGCTGGATTTGTAGTTAGAAGACCCAGGTTCAAATTCTACCTCTGCCTCTTAATGCCTGTGTATTTGACCTTGGAAAGATCACTTAATTGCCCTGGGCCTCAGTTCCTCATATATGAAATGAGACGTTTGAACCAGAGACCTCTAGGGTCTCCTCAAACTCCAAATCTATGGCTCCATTAGCTATGCTATGCTAAAATCTAGTTTCATCTGCTCTATCTTGGGTCAAGAAGGAGCTCTCATGGGATTTCCATTCTAGTGCCTTTGAGGGTTGTAGGAATAAAAGGAGCGTATTGACCTGTAAGAGAGGTGATCTAATGCCACTGCATGTTCGAGCATATCACTGAATCCTAACCTAAAGTTCCATCTTCCTAACTGGCTACAGAACATAGAAACATTTCTGCCTTAGATATTCTTTCCATTATCTGGTCTGCTTCCTTTTTATAAAATATGGATTGACTATTACTCAGACACTAACTGGGAGAGAAACTGCATTTGGTAGCCGAGTCACAGTTTCGATGACATTTCACACTTGGAGTGCAGTGGAGGTCTTAGAATCTCTTTAAATGCACTTGGGTTTCCTTCCATGAGCCTAACCCACACCCCTCACCAATGACCACACCTTAATGTCACAGCTCCTAACCCAGAGGAGCGTTCAGAGATCCTCATGGTAACAACATAATGTTCAATCAGTGCAGAGAAATTAATTAAATTAAAATTATTTTTATTGTGATTTAATTAGCCTGATTTAATTACTTTGTTCACTGACTGAGCATTCTCTTATTATGGCCAGCTCCCCTCTCTCATTTGTGGCATGATGTTCCTGCTGAACCACAAGTGGGCTTTTTTTTTTTTCCATCTGAGTGTTTAGCCACAGGAACAGGCCTGCTGAAGTTTGCCAGAATCTCGCAATTTATCACAATCAGCATCATCACAAATTATAGAAGGCATCGAGCAATTTGATAACTTCTAAATGAAGTGTCTATAACCAGGGCACATTATCAGCCTCAGCTGTTAATTTGTCATATTTCATAGCCAACCTGACACCCTGTCCAATTTGCTTTGCATGCTTTATCACCGGGACAGCTCCCAGAGCTGCTGCAACTCTGACCTGCCCCTCATAATGATGGAGGCCTTGGAGCAGCAGCCTGTTGTACTCAGCCCCCTTCTTAGTACAAGAGTCCCCTTGACAGCCTCCAATCTGCCTACCTGTCAACAAGCAAGAGACCTTAAAGCCATAGCTTGGAAGTTGAAGTCAATTCTCCATTCAACCCAACCCCCAAATAAATGAGGTACAACTTATTGGATTCCCATATACAATACATTATTTGATATCCATCTCTGCCATAGTTTTCATAATACATTCATAGACTTAAAGAGAGTGCAGTGTAGTAGACTGAGAGCTGGTGCTAGAGCCAAGAAGAGCTAGATTCAAGCCCTGCCTCTGACATACCCAGGCTGTGTGACTCTGAGCAAATCACTCA
This sequence comes from Vombatus ursinus, assembly GCF_900497805.2. Taxonomy (NCBI): domain Eukaryota; kingdom Metazoa; phylum Chordata; class Mammalia; order Diprotodontia; family Vombatidae; genus Vombatus; species Vombatus ursinus. Next base: position 6,695,481 of record NW_020954590.1, on the reverse strand, counting down.
ACCAACCTCTCAGTACTTTGGGCAGCTCTGTAAGATGATAATTTGTAGAGAAGTGCCAAGCTATACTGCCAGAGGTGGTCTTCTCATCTTCCTTAGACAAATGAAAATCACAGGTCTATTCTTATCTCTGTATAATTTTATTGCTAAAAGGACCAGGGTAATTCATCCAGTCTAAGCCCTTCATTTTATTGATGAAGAAATTGAAGCACCAGAGAAGGTCAAGTAACTTACCCAAAGTCACACAGCTAGTAAATGTCTGAGCTGAGACTCAAACCTAAGCTAAACAACGTGTATACTCCAGAGTTGGTAGAGACCTAAATCAGGAGATGCATTCTAGGGGAAGGGCTGTCGTCTGACTGATAGTAGAGCAGACACAGATGCACCAGGAGTTGGCTTGGCTGGTGTGCCAAAATGCTATGCTGGCCAGAAATTTTATGTGAGACCAACTGTCATTTTCCAATGTCATGAACTGCTTCCTCTGTGGTATAGCCTGATTGACTTTTGGCTGACTCACTCTTTCATCTCCTGCTTTGGAGCCTCGCTCATATGAATCACTACTTTAATGCTTAAAAGAAAAAAAAAACTTAATACATCAACAGCATGATTATTTTGTCCACCAGTGTAGATTACAACCCTTCCATGACTTAATAGAATGTTTCACGTGTTGCTGCAACAACATCAATTCATCCCCATGTGAATACTTTCTGATGTTATATTCCTACACTTAACAAGATTGGTTTTCAGAAGACAAATGCATGCTTTTGACTAAACCTTGATCAAAGCCTTTCTATTTTGTAGGACCAGTCCTAGTGAAATGGGAAGAGGACAGGTTTGAATGTTTTGGGGAAATTATAAAATTCCTTTACGGACCCCAAGACATCTGGAAACAAAGGTCCATCTTTTTAATATCACTAATCTTACCAATCCTGTGAAAGAGTGGAAAGCTATGGAAAACAACAGTCTCTGAATAACTGAAGGTATCTATCCCACTGAGAGCAATGGAGAGAGGTAGGTGGGAGCAAGCAGCAAAATAAAAGCAATGAGACAACAGGGAACAGCTAAACAAATTGTGCTACACGAATGGAATGGACTATTACTGTGCTGTAAAAAACAATGAATATGATGAATACAGAAAAATGTGAAGAGACTCACATGAACTAATGCAAAGTACACAGAGCCAAGAAAATAACATGCACAACTACAACAATGTAAATGGAAGGAACCACCACCAAAAAATGAATGTGAATAATGCAAAATTATAAAGAACAAGCATGCTGCCCCAAAAGAGACATGAGATAACACCTCTTCCTCAACTACTTCAACTAGGTGTGAAACCTTGCAGGTATTTTCACATTTTTTTCAATGTATTGGCTGGTTTGGCTGATTTTTTTTTCTTCTTTATAGTTTTCATTCTTTGTGGTTGTTATAAAGGATGGCTTTCTGGGAGATGGGAGGAGGAGAGATACAGAAGGAAATGTGGATAATGTAAAGATAAAGGGTATCAATGAAAATTATTTAAAAAAAACACGTACGCAATGAAGACCTTCAAAGGACAGATGTAAAAGACATAATCAAGGAAATGTATGATAGGGAAAGAGGATTACCATGTCAATAATGGGGGTGACAGATGACAAGTGGACACAACCTGAGTGCTCCCTGATATCCTCATATTAGAGGAAAGCAAGGAAGGTGTTCAGTATATTGGATGAATTTATGAGAGAACATGGATGGGCTGACATGGATGGGTTGTGATCTTTATCATTGGAAGGATAATTCAAATCAATACTGTCACAGATCCACTGGAACATTTCAGTGTCTAAAAGGGCCAGTTGGAACTTAAACTCTGCAGACATAGCCTTTAAGAACCCAGGATGACCTTCATGCCATGATGAAGCATCACAGTAGAGCCTCAATATGCTACCTAAGGTAAGCCAAGAGATATTTCAAAAATATGAGGAAGATAGGACCATGCCAAAATAGATAGCCATTCCCAGAGCCAATTAGCAATAAGCAGGTAGTAATGACAACAACAATAGCTAACATGATGCTAAAAGGACTGCAAAGTGAGTGAGACAGAGAGAGAGAGAGAGACAGACAGACAGACAGACATTATTTCTCTCTTGTTTATTAATAACTAATTATTGAATTAGGACCAAGGTTTTTTTCTTTTCTACTTCCTCATCCAGAAATCAACTAGTGTAGGAAATTTTGCTCAAAGACTTACCCAGGCTAAGATCTAATCAAAGACAGTGAAATAAATTCTAAGTTTAGGCTAATGGCTGGATTCCTGTTCATTGTGTTTACTCAGACATGTCTGAGATGATGAGGATTCTCCTTTTTGTCAGGTGATATGGAAATTGATGAGTTTCTTTGACCAAGACTTGGGTGATCAAAGTCATGTAGTCCAATACCCTCATGGTAATATAGCCCACTTCTGATTATAATATTTATTCTCTCATTAATTGTTAACCAATCAGAGTTGATTGCCACCCTCAGGAACACCTTCTATAAACTGGGAGCCCACTATCATGAGGGGTCTTTGGCATCCAAGAGTGTCATTTTATAAATGACAGGTTAACCTTATTTAATAAAATGATTTAATTACCTCATTTGGTCCTGAGAGGCAACTAAAAGCTTAGAGGTTAAATTAATTTCCCAAATTCACACAGCTAGCAAGTATGTGAAGCAGGATTTGAACTCAGATACTCCAGACTCCAAGATAAGAAGTAATGTAATATTTAAACATAAGCCATGGAAAGCTGGTGATGGGCAGGTGGGAAGGAACAATGTCTCATCACCCCTTTGGGAAATGAAAACATTCTTTCCTTCAGCTCTATCTAAAAGAAAAGAGATCTTTTCCCACATTAAGAATTAGAAGATGTTGAATTCTCAATCTTTGAAAACTGTGTATTGCTAGTATTCAAGATTGCTTCTCTTCTTTCCAGCTCTTCTCACTACCCTGTGTGCTCATATTTATGTCTTCTGCAGTATTAAGTGAGGAACCTGAATTTCTGATAAGAAATGATAAAAGTCAGGGCCACACTATAGCTTAGCTATAGTATGAGGTATTTAATCAAGTCAAGGAAACATAATTTATGTGTCTCTAGGATTAAAATGTAATATATAGATATAGAAACAATATATGACATATATATGTGTATGTATGTATGTATTATGCACTTGGAAGATCATAGATTTAGAGCTGATAAAGTCCTTAAAAGACATTGAGTCCAATTCCCTCACTTTATAGATGAGGAAACTGAGTCCCAGGGAGGTTAAGTGATTTTTCCATGGTTGCATAGGTAGTAAGTAGTAGAAGTAGAAATTGAGTTTTTTCTCTCTCTCTCCCTCCCTCTCTCTCTCTCTGTCTCTCTCTCTGTCTCTGTCTCTGTCTCTCTCTCTTTTTCTCTGAAAGTCCTTAAAATAGGACCAATTCACATCTTTCAGGAATGCTGAAAACAAAGTACTGCTTAAACAGGGGTATGGACCAAATGAGTTCCCTTCTAGTCCTATGCCTTTTGTTAACCCCTGTTAAGATAAGCCTCAGAGATTTAAGGATAAAATGACCAGTTCTAAGGTTGAAATGACCATTATGTAGGGTTGAAATGATCAGCATCTCAGGTTGAAGTGACCACGGGGCTCAGTGAGTCAAGTTGTTCTTTACACAATGTAGAACAATGAAATTTGTCACCTGATTCATCAAGACTCCTTGTTTTGGCATTTAAGCGTGAGGTCATGGAAAAAGCACAGAACTTGGGGTCAGAAAACTGGAACTTAAGTCCTGGCTTTGCCACTTGCCAGCTGTAGACAGTGGGCAATTGCTTCACCTTTTTGACTCCTAGTTTCTTCATCTGTAAAACGGGGAGGGAGAAGGGGTAATGGATTAGATAATCTCTGAGATCCCTTCCAGCAGTGATCATTGAAGTCAGTGATCATTTAGTCCAACCCTCTCAACTTATAGATAATGGATCACAGGCCCAGAAAAATGAAATAGCTTGTCCATGATCATGTCAATAGAAGTAGAGTTCAGTACAAGCCAGGTCTCCTGCATCCTAGCTTAGCATTTTTTCCACTGCCTAACTAACCCCTAGGTATTCCACTTACATTATATAACTGGGCCACTTCTCCCATAGCTACATTTTCCTAGCTATAAAGTGGAAAGGATATTACTAAGCCTCTTCACGTGGGTTATGAGTAGACATGAATAAAAATTATTGTAAAATAGATAAAAAATGTTAATGTACTTTGGTTGAGCTTAATATTGATTTAGAAACAAGACAGAGGAAATAATGATTATTTCAAAGCTTAAACCAAACCTTTTCCCAAGCATGAAAAATCATTTCCTCTGTCCAGGTCTTTACATTCTTGTGATCTATCTTGAGGAATTAATAAATCCAATTATTTTAGCTGCCATCTTGAAGTCTCATGAGCTCTACAAATTCCCTTGTTAGGAACCAGGCTAATAGTAATATATTCAGGGATTTGAGTGACACAGGAAAGATCTGGAAGAGAGAGCTTTGGGGTGGGTGATCAGTGTAAATTTAAGCAGAAGGGTCAAATGTGAGAATCCCAAGCTACATCACCAAGTAAAAGGTATCTTTTCATCACTGGGGCAGCAAGATGACTTTAGGACTTTGATAGCTTTGATATGGAAAAAGTTGGTTGTGGGAGTTTTAGAATCTCTGGACTCTTTTACTTATTGCCTATAGCCCTTAAGGAATGTCACTGAAAATTAAATGTTTACTATTTTCCAAGCACTAGGGATACAAATAGAAAAAAGTGAGATAATTTAGGGAGCTCATACCCTAATTAAGGGAGACAACAAGTATAGAAAAGTTCAGCTACAGGGCAGATGGAAAGGCTTAAGGAAGTGTTCTGGGTACATCAGCAGGTGATGTGGCATTGTCTAGAGGTATGTTAGGACACAGCATCAGGGCACATAAGTAAGGCCTGGAAAACCTCTATCCTGTCAGAAATATTGTAGTTGGTGACTCCCAGCTCATTGAGTAGTGACAAGACAGCCATGTCATAAAATCTGGCCTCTGACACTTGACACTTAGTAGCTGCGTGACCCTAGGCAAATCACTTAATCCGGATTGCCTCACCAAAAAGCAGAAAAAGAAAGAGACAGCCATGTCACTCTTCCCAACACTTACCTGGATGGGATTTGGATATTTTTGGTAGAGTGGAGGATTGCCACTAGGTTCAAATCCCACTCTATCACTTGCTAGTAGTGTGAGTCTGGGAAAGCTACAACATCTAAATCTCAGTTTCTATAACTGTAAGATGGGAATAATAAAATTTTTACCACCTCTCTTGCAAGGGTGTCATAACAAAAGCATTTTATAAATTTTAAATCGCTACATAAATATGTCACATTATATAGAACTTCATCCAAAAAAAAAATTTGGACATTTTAGTGGGCTGCAAGATCAATATGTGTCAATAGTGTGATATGACAGCCAAAAAAACCAAACATCAGTCAGCCAATAAACATTTATTAAGCACCTACCATGTGCCGGGCACTGTGCTAAATTAAGCACTATAGATACAAAAGAAAGAGGCAAAAGACAGTCATTGCCCCCAAGGAACTTGCAATCTAATAAGGAGATAGCAAGCAAACGAATATGTACAAACAAGCTATATATAGGAAAACATAAGAAATAATCTTAAAAGGGAACACACTAGAATTAAAAGGGGCTGTGATCTTGATACGCATTAAGAAAGGCTTAGCTTCCACTAATAAGGGAATGATGATCATAATGTACCTTGCTTTGATCAAAGGATATCTGGAATCTTATACTCAGTTCTGGACTCCTCGATTTAGAAAACAATTGGAGAGCGCACAAAGAACAACCAAGATAGTGAGTGCCCTGGAGCCTATTCAGTATAAGAAATTACAAAAGGAACTGGTGGGGTGGGGGAGGGGGGTGTAGGACTGGAGAGATAATTTAAAGTATGTGAAGGGTTACCATATGGAAAAGGGATTAGATCATTCTGTCTGATCCCAAAGGTCAGAGAAACTGGGATGATGAGTGAGAGTTGTAAAAAGGAAAATTTAAGTTTGATATCAGGGAAAAAAAAAACCTTCCTCTCACTTGGAGCTATCACAAATTGCAATGAGAGACCTTGGGAGGCAATAGATTCTACATTACTGGAGGACTTCAAGCAGAGGCTGAATGAGCATTATCAGATATATTGTAGTATCGATTCTTTTGGGGGTCTGAGTTGCACCAGATGGCTCATGACATCACTTCCACTTCTAAAATTCTATGATTATGAATATATTATTATCATTTAATTCTTATATTGTTACTTAAGTTTTCCCATATATGTGGCTTGTCTCCCCACAGAGAAAACAAAGACAATTCTTTATACCTTGTATCACCCCTGGTATCTAACAATGCCAAGGACATCATAGGTCTTATTGAATATTTTTGAATTTGTTTGAATGAATGAATCAATGAATTAATGAAGTCCATCATGGTCTGTAAGAGAAACCGAGTTAGGCTTGGTAACTCACCTTGTTAGACTTCTTGGTGTCTTCCTCTGTGGAGACAGTCACAATTACTTTACCCTATTGTACAAAATTCTTACTTGGGGGAGTTTTGAGAGTTCATGAGAACTAGAGAAAATGTCTAGTCCTCCATCTTGTTGGTCACAAGACTTGGAAGTCCACCTTTTTCTTTCACTTCCATCACCCTTTTTTTTCTCTTAATGCTCTTTTTCTTCATTCTTCAACCTAATTTGCTGTCTCAAAGAAGCTCAGAGTTCTTCTGCCTCTACTTGAAGACTTCCAGTGACGTGGAAGCCATTACCTCTCCAGGCAATATTGTTCATTTTAGGGTTTTTCTAATTGCTTGTTTTGAAACTGACCTAAGATCTCATCTTTGTATGAAACTCTGCTTCAGAAAATTTCCTCTGCTAATGCCCAATCAGCAATTGTTCAGCAACTTATAATATTAGAGATTTGATGGGAGCACTGAGATATTAAATGACTTACCCAGGGTCACAAAACCAGTACGTGGAGCATGAACCCAGGTCTACTTGAGTCTAAGGCTAGCCTTCTCAGCTTTGTTAGAAAGTAAAATTCTGATTCTCTACAATTACTTCCCAATGCTCCTAGTTCTACAATCTAGAGTCAAGCAGAATAAACCTAATTCTTATCCACATGATAGATTTTCAAATACTTGAAGACATCAGTTTTATTCCTATGCCCTCACAAACCTACTCATTTATACAACAAAACTTCTTGGCTCCTTCAGCTGTTCCTATTACAGCATAGTATCCATCCCACACATCCTCGCCATCCTCCAGATCTGGAATGCTCTCCCTTTTCACCTCTGGATCTTAATTTCCCTGTCTTCCTTCAAATCTCTGTTCAAATCCCAACTTTTTCAGGAGGACTTTCAGTTGTTAGCATCTTCCCCTCAGAAATATATATCTTCTACATACCTAGTTATTTATATGTTGGCTCCAGAATTGGGATGAAATCTCCTTGAGGGCAGTTACTGTTTTTGTCTTCCTTTATATCATAGCACTTGGCACATAGTAAGGCTTAATAAATGCTTTTTGACTGATTATCTCACCTTTGGATGCTCTCAATTTGTCAACATCCTAGAACCTAACATAATACTTTAGATGCAGACTTAGTAGGGCAAAGTGTGCCAGGATTCTCACTTCCCTTGTCAGGATACTACCTTTCCTTTAATGTATTCATATTCATTCATTCAGTTTTTGCTCTCCCTTATTTTCTTTCTCCTATCAATGATATCCAGTGTTAATCACAGGCATTGCTTGTTCAATCAATAAACATTTATTATGTCCCTACCGGGCAGCTAGATGGCTCAGTAGATAGAGCACTGGGTTTGGAATGAGGAAGACATCTTCATGAGCTCAAATCCGACCTCAGACACTTACTAGCCAGATCACAACCCAGGTCAAGTCACTTAACCCTGTTTGCCTCAATTTCTCATCTATAAAATAAGCTGGAGAAGGAAAGGGCAAACCACTCCAATATGTTTGCCAAGTAAACCCCAAATGGGATCACAAAGAGTTGGACACAACTGAAACAACTCAACAACAAAAATGTCCCTACTACATGTCCCACACTGTACCAGGTGCTGGGAATACAGAGACTAAAATGAGACCTTCAAGGAGCTCACCTTTTATTGGGGGAGACTTTTATATATAAGTATATATTCAAAATACTAACCATTGAGTGGGGCAGAGATAAAGAAAGGCTTCATATAGAGTTTTAAGGGAAACTATAGATCCTAAGGAGAGAAGGCATTGCAGGCCTATGCAAAAGCATGGAGACAAGAGACAGAGGGCTGTGTGTGAGGAACTGCAAAAAGCCCAATTTACATGAAGCATGTGAAGTCAACCAGCGAGTCAGTCAACAAGTCAACAAAAATTTTTGGAAATACAAAGAAAAGCAAAAACATGGCTCCCTCCCTCAGGAAGGACACATTCTAATGTAGCTGTGAAGTGGTTTAGTTGAATTTTGTACTTTTCTCCAGTGTCTAGCACCATGCTTTGTATATAATTGATTCTTAAAAGATTCTGAATTTCAAGGGAATTAATAAATAATAAAGTTTGAAAGGTAAGCTAGAGCTTGTTTATGAAAGGAGGAGGAAACAGAAGAGCTTATAACTGGATCCTCCCTGGAACAGGGAGTCACTGTAGTTTATTGAGTAGAAAAGTGACATGGTCAGATTGTACTATAGGAAAATTTCTTTGGCAATAGTGTGGAGAATGAATTTGAGAGAGGAGGGATTTGAGACAGAGAAAATACTTAGGAGACTACTGTAATAGTCCAGGGAAGAAGAGATAAGGGCCTGAAATAAGGTGGTAACCATGGGAGTAGAAAAAAGGAGGCTGATGGGAGACTTTGTGGAGGTACAAGTGATAAGACTTGTCAACTGTTTGGAGATGTGAGTTAAGGAAGAATGAATGAGTCAAGGAAGACACCAGGTTTGCAAATGTGGGTGCCTGGAAGGACATTTGTGCCCTTAACAGAAATAGGGAAGTATGGAAGAAAGGTGAGTTTAGGGAGAAAGATGAGCTCTGTTCTGGACATGTTGAGTTGAAGATCTTTACCAGTTATCCATTATTCAGTCCTCCTGGTAATGCTCAAATCTAAAGGGTGCCAATGCTAGGTATCCACATATCATTCCAGGTTATGTTTAACATCTAATGCTCAGCTACAGAACCCAAGAGAATATTCAAAGTCAGCATCTTTGAAACATCTACTATGTACACAGCATGATCCTAGACATTGGAGTTAGGTATAAAATTGAGCTAAACTATTAACCTTGTTGCCATGGAGTTTAGGGTCTAACAGGCAAATAAGACACACACACACACACACACACACACACACACACACACACAAATAATGATAATGTGCAATTATACATGATAAATGAATTAAAGAAGTACAGATTAACATGAGGTCAGAGAGGGAGGAGAAGGGAAAAGAAAGTAATTTCTTTTTTCTTTTTTTTTTAATTATTTTTTGCAAGCAAAGAACTGTCTTTTCTCCCTCCCACTCCCACCCCCATTAAGAAAGTAAGAAAAACAAAATTCATCATTGCAAGCATGCATGATCAAGTAAAATATTTTCATTTTGGAATTTTCCTCTTCAAAAAAAAAAGTATACCCATATGTGTCTTAATTTGCACTCTGTCACAACACTGTCTCATGAGTCCTTGGAGAGCAGAAGTTAATCATTGGTTGATCACAGTTCCTAAGACTTTTAAAGTTCATTGTATTACAATATTGTTATTGTATAAATTGTTCTATTTGCACTCACTTTACTGAATCAGTTCATACAAGTCTTCTGAGGTTTCTCTGAAACCATTCCCTTCATCATTTCTCAAAGCACAATAGTATTTCATCACATTCATATACCTTAACTTGTTCAACCATACCCCAAATAATGGGCATCCTCTCATTTTCCAATTATTTGCCACCACAAAGAGAGTCGTTATAAATGTTTTGGTAGATACAGATCCTTTTGAGAGGAAGACAATTGCTAACAGTGAGGATCAGGAAAAGGCCAAGTACAAGGAGACATTTGAATGGGTTTTTGAAAGAAGAATAGCAATTCAACAGGCTAAGGGAAAATGTTAATCAACTCCAAACAACAAACATTGATGAAGAACCTATTATCTGTTTTGCATAACTGCACATATATAATCTATACCAAATTACTTGCCTTTTCAAAGAGAGGGGTGGGGATGGAAGGAGGGAGAGAATTTGGAACTCAAAATTTTTAAAAATGAATGTTAAAAAATTTTTGTTTACATGCAATTGAGAAAAAATAAAAATAAATACCATATGCACAAAAAAAGAACCTATTATGCCATGCACAAAGTTCAAATGGAAAAGGATTTTTTTTTTCTGTTGAGGCAATTGGGGTTAAGTTACTTCTCAGAGTCACACAGCTAGTGAGTATTATGTGTCTGAGGCCAGATCTGAACTCAGGTCCTCCTGATTCCAGGGCCAGTGCTCTATCCACTGCACCACCTAGCTGCCCCAGGAAAAGGATTTCTTTATAAAAAGAATGGTTCACCAGGCCCTCCTGTTTGTGAATGACATTATGCCGATTGCATCTAGTACCAGAATATCCCAGAATATTTTCAGTGAGATCCAAGCCACTCAAAAGATCTTGACCTAGTGATCCACATAGGAAAAACCAAGTCATTGAAGAATGTCTAGTACAGTGGCAGGCACTGTGCCAAGCACTGGAGATGAGATTAAAAAAAAAAGTCAAAAATCATGATTCCTGTCCTCAAGCTCACATTCAAATGGGGCCATGAAGCACAAACTTTAAAATGTTCAGAGGACTTAACATGTTTTCTCATTTGATCCCTACGACAACCTTCTGAGGTAAATGATATTATAATCACCACTTTACATATGAAGAATCTAAGAAACGGGGAGGTTAAATGACTTGCCCAGGGTCACAGAGCTACTCAGAGGCAGGACTTGATATCAGGTCTTTGTGACTTATTTACTGCACCACCCAGTTGCTTCATGTATCTCGGACAGATGCTAAAGAGGGACAAGAAGCTGAACCCAGAACTGAATAAAAAGGATAAAGCAGGATAGTTCATGTTTGGAAATTCTGCAGGATTATCAACAATCCCAAACTGCCACCTACAGCACTAGCTTCGTGTTTAGCACCAATAGGTAACACAGTGGATAGAGTGTGTAACCTGGAGTCAGGAAGACCAGAGTTCAAATTCAGCCAAAGACAATTACTAGCTGGGTGATCCTGGGCAAGTCACCTGACAGCCATCTACCTCAGCTTCCTCATCTGTAAAATGGGAATAATAATAGCACCTACAACCCAAAGTTATTGGGGGGGGTCAAATGAGATAGCATTTATAAAGAGCACTATAAACCTTAGAGTGCTATATAAATGCTTTCCATCTAGTTATTCTAGTGATATTACATAGATGTGAATTCTGGAACAATGTCCAAAGAATCAAGATTGTAGGTGATACTAAGGGCCACAGAGAGGTAGGGATTTAGACATAAATAGGATGTAAGATATTACCAACATTGGTTTACATACAGAAAATGATATAAAAGTTATCATCCAGGAAATTAGCTGAAAAGGAGATACACCAATCATGTAGAGAAGCAAGTGCTATGCTGGTCCCCATGGAATGTGTAGAGAGTCTGAATAAGCCTTCTTAACCTGAGGTCCATGAACTTGCTTTTTTAATATTTTGGTAGCTGTACTTTAATATAATTGGTTTCCTTTGTAATCTTAAATATTTTATTTTAAAATTTATTTTAATTTTGAAAACATTATTCTAAGAAGGGGGCCATAGTTTTTGCCAACCTTCATTTTCCTACCCACCTGCACTCCTTTGGACTGGACTCTACCATGCCCACAGGTAGTTCATCATCAGGAATCTCTTCATCCTAAGATATTTCACCAGCATTGGTACTCACATCTCATTAGTACTTTCTGCTCTCCTCTGTTTGGAGAGCTGGAGGGTGGGGCAAAGAGATCTTCCCAAAACCCTGATTTAAAAGAGGCTCCCAGGCTAGTAATCTCTTCATTTTTTCCAGCATTCCTTTGGGCAGACTCCAATCATGCCCCACCCCAGGAGCCTTCTCTCCTCTCCCAGTTTCTTTCTTTCAGCTTCCTTTTGTGTACAATCATCCCTTCCACATTTCTACTTTCCCTATTGCAATTTTGATATATCCCAAGTTGGCAAAATAAATTAAATGGAAATTTGGGGGGAGTTTTGCGAAAACTGCAGATGACAGAAAAAAGTTTAGAAACTCAGAAATGCATAAAATATGTGTATAGTATTGTATAATATCAACTTTTTTTTATCTTTTAATACCATTCAGACTTCATCTCTGGTACAAAGGGAGGGCCAAAAATTTTATGTGGATTTTCCAGATTGAGGGGATGCTGCACCCCTAAACCCCACAATGTGGAAGGGATAACTGTATTGTCTTTCTCTGATTAGATCATGAGTTCCTTGAGGACAGGAACTGTCTTCCTTTTTATATTTTAAATCCCCTTAAAAGTGAAGTTAAAAAAAATGGGAAGGGGAGCCTCTTAACTGGGAAAAGTATGCTTTATCATACTTGTATCAATATTCTTACTGAACAATACAATGAAGAAAGTAAGTCTACAAATTCACTGAAGCTGATTATGTCCAACTTTTGGGATCCTTCTTGATTTGTGCCCCATCCCTCATGCTTCACATCCAGTCAGTTGACAACTTTTATTGATTCAACTTCTACAATGTATGTTCTATTTGTCCCTTTCCCTCCTCACACTGTGACCACACTGGTTCATCACTTCTCACCTAGACTATTCCAACAGCCTAATTTAGATCCTTTCAACCATTCTCCCCCCCCCCCCCCCCCCACCCCTTGTCCTCTGTAGACAACATTTCATTCATGCCTTTGTGCAGGCTTTCTCCCAGTCTTGAAATGCACTTGCTCCTTACCTCCTTCACATAGAATCCCTGACTTGCCTTAAGGTTTGGTTCAGGTACTGCCCCTAACAAGAAGCTCATTCTAATCCCCCATCCCCCAGTTATTAGAATCCTCTTCCCAGAAGTGATTTTGTATCTATGTTGTATGTATTTCATATTTAATTTTCTGCACGCATAGTAGTTTGCCCCAATAGAATGTAAGTTCCCTTAAGAGAATGTTGGAAGAGAGAAGGTTGTCCTTGCATTCTCTGTTCCTAGCCCTTAATGAATCCTCAGCTAGGTGGCACAGTGGATAGAGCACTAAACTTAAAGTTAGGAAAACTCATCTTCCCGATGAAAACTCCAAATGGGGTCACAAAGAGTCAGATAAGACAGAAAAAAAAATGACCGAGCAACATGTCAACCAATAGTCAAAGAGCAGTCGTTGAATGCCTCCTATGTAACTAGCACTGTAGGTGCTGAAACATAAGAATCCTAAGACATAGCAACTGCATTCACGGAGCTTACACTGTAGTTGAAAAGACAAGATTAAACCATGTGAAACAAGAGGGAGTAACACAAGAATAATTAATTATAATTGAGTGCTAAATTGTGTGGTGCAGATTTCTACACAAGTTCAGAGAAAGAGGATATGAGGAAGAGCAGAAATAGATAATAGAGCAGGAAGGACCAAATGTGGGCACACAGTAGGTTCTTAATAGATGTTTTTGTTTTTGTTTTAATTGAATTCAGACAGGTAGTAGCACTGGGTGCTATTCAGATAGGGAGGCTGAGAACAGATGATACAAGGCTTGGAAAAACTCGGTGCAGGTGGTTGTTGTTGTTGTTGTTTGAAGGGGATGGGGGAGGGGGGACAGCATGGATAAACACAAGCAACACAAATGGAGTACTACTGAAGGTTTCTGAGCAGGGAAAGAGCATGAAGAGAGATTATTAAGAAACGTAGGTTGGAAGGGTAGGCTAAAGGCAGAGAAAGACCTTTGGGGATGCTATTTCAGTAATCTAGGTGAAAGGTAATGAAGGCTTGGCCCAGGGTGTGGCACTAGTAGTAAGAAAAGGAACAGTTGTGAAAGATATTGCTCGGGCAGAATTGACAGGATTTTGGCAAGTGATTAGGTGTGAGGGTAGAGGTGAGACAGAAGATTGGAGTCAGGTGATGAGGTCCTAAACTAGGGCAACAGCAATGAAATAGAGGGGAAGAGGATTTGACCAATGTGAAAGCTAATAACAAAAGTTGACGCTGTGGTTGGTTACGTGTATTTTATACATGTATTTTTGTTGTTCGACCATTTCAGTTGTGTCCAACTCCTCGTGACCCCATTTGAGGTTTTCTTGGCAAAGATACTGGAGTGGTTTTCCATTTCCTTCTCTAGTTCATTTTACAGATGAAGAACTGAGGCAAACAGGGTTAAGTGACTTTCCAGATGAAGAAACTGAGGCAAACAGGGTTAAGTGACTTGTTAAGTGGCCACACCACCAGTTGTATCTGAGGCCACATTTGAACTCCGGTCTTGCCAACTCGAGGCCCAGCACTCTATCTAATGATCCACCTAGCTGCCCTACTATATAAGTTTCCATAGCATTTCTAACCATAGAACCTAAATAGTTAGATAAGTTCATAATTTTACAATAATAACCATATGTAATGAGACTAAAAGATACCTTCTTATATTAAATTCCAGGTGGTTTGAAAACTATCTCTGGGAGATCCAGTAGATGACCTTATAAGATCAATCTTGGAATGAATCTCTTCCTTTCTGTGAGAGGAAGGAATACATAAGAGCAAGGATAATGAGGGGATTAAAGATATAAAGAGTCCTATCCATCATCACTTAAGGCTGTGTTTCATAAGTGTAAGGATGTCAGCTTTTGAACTCCACATTGCTGATTACAAGATCCTTCACATGTGGCCTTGATTGCCCCCTCATTTGAACTTGAAATTCAATCAATCAGCAACCACTGGATATTGATTAAAAAAAAAAAGTAAATCCAGGCCCTACCCTCAGGAAGCTTTCGTTCTAAAGAGGGATTCAACAAGATACATGCAAAGTATCTAGAAAGTAACCTTGAAAGGAAAGGCTTTAAAAGCCGGAAAAAAACAGGAAAAATTTCCTGCAGAAAGTGACCTTTGATCTGAGGCTTGAAGGAATTCAGGGAAACTAAGAAGAGCCAAGGCAGAATGTTCATTTCTCAAGATCGGCGACTCTTAGCTTACTCTCAATAAAGAATGAAGACAAAGGCAACCAGAGACTCAGACTCACTGAGGCAAGTACATGTGTCCTGTGGTCAGAGCTGCCACTGTCACTTCAGGAGTGGAAAGGGGAAAGAAACTCCCATTCTCCCCTTGCTAGAAGTTTGAGGGAGAGAAAGTCTTGTGTATGTTACAAAAAACACCATGTAGTTTTTCCTCAACTCCTCAAGTATACTCCTGAGTAGACCCAATGGCCAATTACCTTCAACACACCTCCCAAGTGATGGAGAAAGCATCTAAGATGTTACTGTGTTGTCTTAGAAAAGGAGTGAAGCACATGTCCCACAGAAAGAAACTAGAGTCCCTGTACTTCTGGGAATGTCACCCACCCTGGTTTAGTAGGTAGATGGATGGATGGATGGATGGAAAGATATCAACATATTCTTACCTGTTTCATGAAAGAAAGAAAGAAAGAAAGAAAGAAAGAAAGAAAGAAAGAAAGAAAGAAAGAAAGAAAGAAAGAAAGAAAGAAAGAAAGAGAGAGAGAGAGAGAAAGAAAAAGAAAGAGAAAAAGAAAGAGTGAGAAAAAGAAAGAGAGAGAAAAGGAAAGAGAGAAAGAAAGACAAAAAGAAAGAAAAAAGAAAGAGAGAAAGAAAGAGAAAAAAGAAAGAGAAAAAAGAGAAAAAGAGAAAAAGAAAGAAAGAGAAAAAAGGAAGAAAGAGAAAAAGAAAGAGAAAAAGAAAGAAAGGTAGAAAGAAAGAGAAAGAGAAAGAAAGAGAGAGAAAGAAAGAGAAAAAGAAAGAAAGAGAAAGAAAGAGAAAAAGAAAGAAAGGTAGAAAGAGAAAGAAAGAAAGGGAAAAAGAAAGGAAGGAAGGAAGAAAAGTGAATGGATGGATGGATGGATGGATGGAAAGATACCAACACATTCCTACCTGTTTCATGATAGATAGATAGATAGATAGATAGATAGATAGATAGATAGATAGATAGATAGATAGGACAGACAGACAGCAATACCCTCCGACCTATCCTTCATACAGCTTAGGAGCCAAAACAACAAATGGGAATAATTAAAGTATTAGGTATGTATAACACAAGCAGGTTGCTGATTATTAAGGTCACCTCAAACCAGGATCTACATCTCCCATCATCCTCTATTGCTTTACAAACATCATTTGGAATCTCCTAATCCATAAAGTCTCCTATATCTAAGGTATCATCACAACTCCACTAATAATGGTCAGATTAGGCAAATCAGTTCATGTGGAGAAGCTGCCTACAAAGTACACAGGGTGCATGATTGGGGGTCAAGGAGACATGGGTTTGAATATTGCCTCTGACACTTATTTGTATGATCACAGGCAAGTCACCTAAACCTCTCTGACCCTCTGTTTCCTTTTTTATAAAATGAGAGTAATAACACCTGTGAGATAACTAAGTAGCTCAGTAGATAGAGCACTGGGCCTGGAATCAGGAAGACCTGAGTTCAAATTTGGTTTCAGATACCTACTATCTCAGATATTCAGATACCTACTGTGTAATCCTGGACAAATCACTTAATCTCTGTTTACTTTAATCCACTGGAGAAGGAAATGGCAAAACACTCCAGCATCTTTGCTAAGAAAACCCCACAGATAATGTTGACATGCTATGGTCTACACCAGAGGCGTGGAACCTGTGGCCTTGAGGGCACATGTGCCCCTCTAGGTCCTCAAGTGCAGCCCTTTGACATGGGCCACATACGGCCTCAAGGCCTCAGGTTCCCCACATCTGGTCTACAGGGTCATGAAAAGTCAGATGTGACTGAACTTCTGCACAACAAAATAACACTGGTGGTACCTACCTCACAGAATTGTTGTGAGGCTCAATTGAATAATGCATATAAAGTACTTGGTAAGCCTTAAATTACTAAGTAAATGTCAGTATCCTTAAGAAGCAGCAGATCACACCAGACTGAGTGCTGGTTTTGGAGGCAAACAGAGAGACCATGACTCAAGTCCCACACCCAGCAACGTGTTAGCTATGTGACCTTGGGTACATCATTTGCAAAATGTCCATAATAACAGCTGTGGCTTTCTCACCCTGTTGCTGTGAGGCTCCAGTGAAATCATATTATAAAGGCTTCATGATCTTTAAATTATTATGCACGTGCCAGTTACGCCTCAGTTTCCTCTGTACAATATGGATATTAAGATCAGCCAGCTATCCATCCAGGAGCAATGTTGTCCCTGTGAAATCTTTTTTCCCCCTGAATAAAAACCTATGATAAGGATAACAACGTCTTCTAGCCTCTTAGCTGGAATGAACTGCATGGATCCAAGTTCAGCACAGTGCAGTCCATACAGCACAGGGGACAAGTTCCATTGACTCTCATAATTCTATTCTGCTTGCTATTGTTATCCATGCTCTATTTCTGACCCCAGGGTTTCTTCCCCCTGGTGTTGGTGCCCATAGAAACAAGCGTCAATGCAGGCAGGCAATGAGAAGCCTCCTCATGTGTCACCTGCTCCCACCACTGCCCTCCCAATACCTATCCTGGATTTGCAGGAGGCTGAGCTGGCTCAGTTGTGCAAGGTGGTGTCTAATTACCTCCCTCCTATTTCCCCCCCTCCTTTGTCCTCTTCCTGTTCCTTCCCCTCCCCTCCCTCAAAGGACAGTCTTTCCAAGAAACACACACACACACACACACACACACACACACACACACACACACCTGGCATAGTGAGATAGGGAAGCTCACCATGGATACCAGACTACCATTGCCACTCTGCAGCTCCTGGGAATAAGTAACTATCTCTAGAATGCTACAAACTCCAGATGTGAGCTGCCTAGTGCCTGGAGACCCTGCTCACCAGTCTCATTATGCCTATTTTTTTCACAAGTTCCATATATGCATATCAAGCTTTCAGAGGGGAAAAAATGGAAAATAGTCATCTTCCTTTTAATGTGATACCACATGCCAGCCAGGAACAGCTGTGCATACACCACACATTAGACTGGACATGAAATATAGCCCAAGACCATTTTTAAGCATTCATTCCCACATTTACTTGGAGGGAGGTCACACAGCCTTCCTTTGGCATAACAAGGTGGCTTTAAAATAGGTAACAACCATCTGGAACCAGACTCCTATGCTATTGATATGGAAAATATACATTTTACACCACCTTGATCTGGATTATACGGCAGGAGGCTTAGAAACACAGAAATCCGTAATTGTTTAAATATACAGCCTCTGGTTTCCCATAGTGCTTACCTTGCTCTTAAAAATCATATGAGAGCAGCCGAGGTGACTCTAAACAGAACTTGTAAGGCAATTTGCTCATGGGTGTATTCAAGTGTGTGCAGTAGGAGGGTCCTGGAGGCCAGGTTTTCAGGAAGAAATATTTTTAACACAGCACAGTGTGATCCTAAGCATTCTAATCAGAAAGGATACATCAAGTCAGTGTCTGTAAATAAATAGCAAACCAAAATAACACTAAAATAACAACTCCCATTTTCCTTTCATTCACTATAACCAAGCTTTTCTTTTGCTTTCCTCCAGTTAACACACTTTTAGTAAGTGGTTTTGCCAGATATTAAAAAGCAAGACAAATCAGAAGCGTATTGCTAACTGATCATTAATGGGGTGAATCCATACATGGATTAACATTTATTCTAAACCAACAGATATTCAGGTTGTATTAAGAGGATTATTGTGCCTAGCACACAGTAGCTGCTTAATAAATACTTGTTGAATGTAAAATTGTTTTGTGTGCTTTAAAAAAAGCTACTTTTCAATTTTCAAATATATAATTGCTCTCAGGAGTTTTGAAGATAATTTTCCTTTGAGTCACCTCTATTTTTTTTAAATGATTACTTTCCAGCCCTATTTATTTCCAATTGGTAAGGAACAGGGATCTCTATTTTTCAAAGTACAAATTAGGTACATTGCAATGCTCAATAGAATCCCGGAGGAAGTCTCTCTTCAGGAACCCAAAGGGTTAAACTTTTAAATGCACAGCTACCGAGGCTCCTCCTGTTACAGTTTAAGCACTGATTGGAAGGAAGAGATCACTCTAGGTCAGCATGTCCTTTACATTGTGAATAGCTTGAAAGGGGCTAATAAACCCAGCAGCCTATGGCAAAGATAATTTATTTTATATTCCCCAGCATCACATGTAATATATATATATATATTTTTGGAGAGGAGAACAAATATGATTCCAAGAAAATGCTTAGCAGGAAAAACACTATCAATGAAGCTTCTGCTCCTAAGTTCAAAGGGCACAGACATTTCTCCATCCTTTTGTGCCATGGTGTGATGTCTTGTTTATAAGCCAGTATCTTGAAAGTCTCGTACACAAATTCAGGGGTTGCTGTGGTGTTGACTCAGCCTACAATGGGGTCAGTGGACCTTCCTAGGGAGAAATGCCAACCTTTCCGGAAGAGTGGTCTGAAAGGTGATGGAACATTTGGATACATACCAGTACTTCACGTAGGCCAATCAGTGCCCCCGACCCCTCCCAAAATAAATTCACTTGATTTATGAATAGCCTCTTGACTAGAAATAATTATAAAATGGACAGCTCTTGAGTTTATTTCCTGAGCAGTACGATGGAGGACAGCTCCTTCACAGGCTCCTAATGAGGAAGCTGGCCCCCAGAGAGTTTTCTGCTTTGCTCCTGTCTTGCACTTGCTACATTTCACATAGATGAGGTAATTTGACTGCAGATGAGGTAACCGTGCAACTTGCCCACGAGCTGAAAGAGGTTACCATACGATCATGCATGTAAACATAGCGTGGTTCCCCATGGACCCTGACTGACAGCTGGGTTCTGCTGTTGAGCTGCACTCTGAGCCTGGTGGAGAAAGGAGAAGCACAGGATTCCTGGAGCCTGTCTGCTCCCTTAAAGGAGCCAAATCACTGACTGAGACGCCTTCACATTCTGCCAAGATGTGGATACAGTCACATCTACCAGTCCTGAAAGCAGAAACTACCCAGAGATCACGTGAGAAACTGGAGACCTGTTTTAGAAGAACTGAATGCCTTCAAAGAAAGCATTTCTGAAGACTGCAGATTGTAGGGAGAGAAGGGAAAGAAAGCAATGGGTGTCAAGAGACCTGGGGAGTTCCACTCCTTTGCTTCTACCTAGCTTTGTTACCTTGGACAAGTCACTTTATCCCTTGGGGGCCTCAGTTTTCTCATCTCTAAAATTAAAAGAATGGATGATAGGATTTCTATGGTCTCTTCTAGCTCTAACATCCTATGATTTTATTTTTTTTAAAACCCCATAAACTAATTGGTCAAAGGAAAGCTAGACAAAGTTGTATAAATAAAGCTACAGTGTCCTCACATCACCTGTTCACATCTAGACCTATCTGTGAATCATAGGGTTGGTAGCATTTAGAATTGGCTGCATCTTTAGAGATCATCTAATCCAATTTTCTCACTATAAATGAAGAAACAAGTTGAAAGAAGTTAAATGACTTGACCAAGGTCACATAGTTAATAAGTGGTAGAACTGTGGTTTCAAATTCTTGTCATCTACTACTACTACTAGTACTACTATTACTATTACTACTACTACTACTACTACCATCACTACCACCACTACCATCACTACCACCACTAATATGTCATCTAGTCTATCCCCCAGCCTCTGGACAAAATTACATTCAAATTATTCCTGAAAAGCTAATTCTTATAAGTTTCCAGAGTATATCTACTCTTCTTTTATGTCTCAGAACCCTTGGCAGAGTTTTCCTAACATCTAATCTGAGTTTTTCCTATTATGAAGTTATCAGAATCAAATGTGGCCTCAGACACTAGCTGTGTGACTCTGGGCAAGCCACTTATTCCTGTTTGTCTCAGTTTCCTCATCTGTAAAATGAGCTGGAGAAGGAAATAGTAAAGCAAGGGAAAAAGTAAAGCCAAGAAAACCCCAAATGCGGTCATGAAGAGTTGGACATGACTGAAATTATGAACAGTTATCAGAATAATTATTGCTGACATTTATATTGCGACTTATAATTTGGAAAATAACTTACAAATGCCTTCAAAAAGACTGTTTTTACCTTTCTTTTCATTCCTAACCCTTAGCATAATGCCTTGCATATAGCAAATAATTAATAAATGTATGTTGACTAACTATCAAAGCATTATACCATTTGATTGTAAGAAGAGCACTGAGTTAGTTAATATGGGTATGACCACTTTTTAGATGAAAAAAATGAGATACAGAGAGGCAAAATAACTTAGAATCATAGCTTTAGAACTGGCTACATCTTTAGAGATCATCTAATCCAATTTTCTCACTATATATAAAGAAACAAGTTGAAAGAAGTTAAATGACTTGCCCAAGGTCACATAGCTAATAAGTGGTAGAACTGTGGTTTCAAATTCTTGTCATCTACTACTACTACCACCATCACCACCACTACCATTAATAATTAATAATAATAATAATAATATCACCTATTTAGCACTTAATATGTGCCAGGCATTGTGTTAAGCATTTTATAATTATTATCTCATTTGATCCTCACAACAACTCTAGGAGATAGATGCTATTACTATCCCTATTTTACAGGTAGGGAAACTGAGACAAATCAAGTTTAAATTACTTGACCAGGATCACACATTTAATAAGTTTCTGAGACTGCATTTGAATTCAGTTCTTCCTGATTCAAGTCTGACCCTCTAACCACTGAACCATCTAGCTACCCCACTGATTCCACTCCAGTACTTTTTTCACTACAACACTGACTTTGGTTCATATCATAATGATCCATGGTCCATTCCCATCTAATAACATTTTCATTTGTCCTGATTTTGTGTGATTAAACTTATTTAGTGAAAACAGAACCACAGACGTCAGGTCAAAGGAGTTCCTACAAGTTTTCTAAATATCATGTTTAGACAACCCTAGGCAAAACTATTATAGGAACTATGCCTAACATCTCTAGGTTCCTAGAATATTGGAATTTGAATAGACCTTAGAGAACAATTCTTATTATTCATTCTTATTATAGATAAGGAAACTGACACCTGGAGAGGTTGTATGATTTGCCCAAACTCATACAGAAAGCCAGGGACAGAACAAGACCATGACCCAGGTCCCTTGATTCCCAGTTCAGCTTACTTCCCACCCTGTCATATGTCCAGCTGACTCTCAGAGTCTCTTAAGGCCCAACCTCCTCAAAGCAACACCCATAAAGAACTCTATTCCTCTCCTTTTGTTCAAAATTGCCTGGAGAGGCAGCATAGTACAGTGAAAGGGGCATGGAATTTGGAGTCATTGTTCCTGGGTTTGAATCCCAGCTCTGCCACTTACTGGGTAACCCTGAGCAAGTCACTTAACCTTCTGGGATCTCTTACTTTCCTCATCTGTAAAATGGTAAGGTTGGACTCAATGCCATTAAGCTCCCTTTTAACTCTAAAACTATGGTTCTATGTCCTTTTCTTGTGCCTGTTATAATAGCTGTAAGGCCAGCATTCTGCATAGGTCCAGTGGGCAACATAGGATATGCCTCTTTCATCTCACCTACCTTTGGCTGATTCTCCAAATTCTAACGAGTTTCACAAAATCACAGGTTCTTGGGGTCCTCAGTGGCCTCATCTCCTCTACAACATCCCCCAAAGTCATCTGGTTTTTATTTAAAACTCTTTATTGCAAAGGAACCCCTAGCATCTCTTGAAGATGACTATTCTTCTGTCACAGGGCTAGTATGTCAGACTTCCTCCTAGGAAAAAAAAAGGTAAAAGGATTCAAGGGACATATCTCTAATACTTCAGGCTCTCAGAGTGAATTAGGCATTTTCTTTTTTAAAAAGCAGAAGGGTTTAAGTGTAGGGGATGTGGAAGCATCCCAGTGTCAGGGTTTTGGAGCCAACTTAGCATCAATTCCCTGAAGAGAAATAAGTGATCTTTAGGACTCAGCCCAAGCAATGTCTAGAATGAGAACTCAAGTGGCAGTCATACCACACCTTGGCATAAATTTGGTGGGACTAATGCTATGTAGGAACTGAGCTACGTTTGAGCCTCCTTCTCCCAGAGACCAAGATGGGATAGAAGAGAATGTGACCCCAAGGTACTGGGGGAAAATATTTTTGCTTTTGCCCTTGCTACATCTTTGAAATAAGTATTCCTTTGCAAAAATTAATCTATGGTCAGTGGTTAGATGAAACTGGGGCCCAGGTGGATGGAACAAAGCCAGTATGGGCTCAAGTTGATAATATTAGAGAAGGGATACTCCAAACTTATAAGAGTATTGCCCCCCCCCCCCCCCCCCCCATCTTGAGAAGGAAAGTAACAGTTCTCACTCTGGGAGAATAAGGCTTGAGCATATTCATTACAAAGAAAGGGGAGGCTCTTCCCAAAGTAGAGGAAACTGATCCCTTCATCAGAAAGCAGCTGTTTGTCCTCCAAGGATGCTGAAAAGTATCCACAGATTCCCTCAGGTGAGAGCTCATCCAGAAAAGATCCAAGGAAGAAGAGAGGATTAGTGGTGGTTTGACACTCCTTACCAAAGGGTCCTGGAGCATAACATAACAATAGAGAAGTCTGCAGTCTTCCTGGGCAATACATCCAGGACATGCCAGAGATTCTCCAAGATTTGTCAGACTAGATGATTAGGCTATAACACTAGTGATTCAAGTGGGCATAAATGATATTG
This sequence comes from Vombatus ursinus, assembly GCF_900497805.2. Taxonomy (NCBI): domain Eukaryota; kingdom Metazoa; phylum Chordata; class Mammalia; order Diprotodontia; family Vombatidae; genus Vombatus; species Vombatus ursinus. The sequence goes on along the minus strand of NW_020954590.1, from coordinate 6,671,653 downwards.
CCAGAAGGCATCTAGAAGACATTGCTAAAGATTATTAAAGTTTTTAGGTAAGAAACTCAAGGGCCTAAGGACCCAGGTAGCATTTTCACAACTGCTTTCAGACAGGCTTTCGTAGCTGAGAAAAGAAGGCAAACAGGAGATACGGAGAAGGAGAGGAAAGGGGAGGGAGAGAGAATGTGGAAGTGGCATTGATCTGGCTGTGCACAGTAAAAATGAGATGTAAAATAATTAATGAGCAGCCTTATTGCAAACGTCCCAAGAAAGCTTGAATACTAGCCTCTAACCTCTCAACCGCTTCTTATCCATCGCATCACCATTCCATGGTTCCAATGGTAATCTTTCCATGGCTCTTTATTACTAATATTTCCCTTTCCTGTGTAGGAATAAAACTGCTGGTTTCATACCTAATTCCTCTTTGTAGTCTGGGCACTTTCCCCTCCCTTCTTTGCTATCTTAGATTAAAGCTGAAAATAGAATTGTTCCTCAGGAATATGAGCATAAGAGGCCCGATTTCCTATTGAGGAGAAAGGCAATCCCAGAGCAATGAATTCAGGGCAAACTGTGAGGGCAGGTAAAGGACTGGAAAAGGTCGCTAGGCCCTGGAGCCTCAGCCTAGCGCTGTCTGCCTAACACCTGCGCTGACTTTATATTAAACCTAAATCAACCTCTCTAAAACTTCCCTCCACTGCTCATTATCCTGCCTTCTAGGGCCAACCTTAACAAGTCTGATCCTTCTTCCTTGTAACAGCTCTTCAAATACTTGAAAGCAGCTAGCATGTCCCCCTAAGTCTTTGCTTCTCCAGGATAAAAATCCCCAGTTCCTCCATCTGTTTTGGCTTAGGATGTGGGACTTGATAAAATGCGAATACTTGAGAGGGATAAAAATGTAAGCTTTGATCATTCGAATCTTGACTCTCCTTTCTCTTTTACTCGGAGTGCCCAACCCTGTCTTGTTAACTCTACCTCCACAACATCATTCCCATCCACCCCATTCTCTGCTTAGGTGGCCACCGTCCTAGTTCAAACCTTCATTGCCTCTCACCTGAACTGCTGTGAAAGCCTCCTAATTCAGCACCCTGCTTCTTTCTCTTCTCTATCATCTGCCAAACTGATCCTCTTGAAGCACAGGCCTGACTATATCAACTCCCACTCACCCATCCCACCCCCACCAAAAAGAAGAACAAACAAACAAACAAACAAAAACTCCAATGGCTCACCATTAACTCTAGGATAAAATACAAACTCATCCCTTGGTATAAAATACTCCTCACAATATGGCTCCACCTTATATTTCCAGACCCATTTCATATCTACTCCTCTTTACATACTCTGTTCTCCACCCAATCGCCTATTTGCTGTGTCCACGGGCACAACATTCTATCTCCCACCTCTGACCCTTGGCTCAGGGTGGTCACAAGCCTGGCATTCTCTCCTTTCTCATTTCCATTTTTTAAATCTCTAGGTCCCTTTGAGGCTGAACTCCTACACAGTTCTTCGTCTCCTCATCCTGCTAATCTTAATTCTCTCTCTCCCCACAAAAATTACTTCGTATTTACTTAGCATTTTTAAAAACTTATCTGTAAACATGGTGTGTCCCTCAATTCTAATATAAGCTTCTTGAAAGGAGGGATTTTTTGATATTGGTCTTTGAATCTATCTCCATTTCATAGCACATCCCCTGGCACTAGGAAGTACTTAACAAGTACTAGTTAAATTGAATTGATTTGGGTCCTGTGTGGCTAAATTTGACAGCTTTACTGAGAGTAGATTTTGGTGAGGGCTCCCTGATCTCCTTACTGTTCCTCACACAAGCCACTCTATCTCCAGACTCCAGATGTTGTCACTGTCTGTCTTCATTTCCCAAAATGCCCTCCCGCCTCATCTCCACTTCCAGCTTCCTTCAAGTCTCAGCTGAAAACCCACCCTCTTAGGGCCAGCTAGGTGGCGAAGTGGATAGAGCACCAGCCCTGAAGTCAGGAGGACCTTAGTTCAAATCTGGCCTCAGAGCAAACACTTGACACTTACTAGCTGTGTGACCTTGGGCAAGTCACTTAACCCCAATTGCCTAAAAACAAAAAATAATGATAAATAAAATAAAAACCTACCTTCTCCCAATCTTCCAGAATACCAATGCCTTCGTTCTATTGATGATCTCCAATTTATCCTGTCTATGGTTGTTTATACATAATTGTCTTCAAGTTGTCTCTCCCGTTTGACTGTAAGCTCCTTAAGGGCTGAGACTTTGTTTCTTTGTTTGTTTGTTTCCCCAGTGATCAGCAAAGTGCCAGTTCATTAAATGGTACTTAATGAATGTTTGTTGATTGGCTGACTAATCTGCTCTTACGTGCTTTGGGGAAATTGACCCTCCCCTTCCAAGTAACTGGCTGTCTTTAGAGAAGTCTGTCTCTGATAAAGGCCTCATTTCTCAAATATATAGAGAACTGAGTCAAATTTATGAGAAGAGAGATGTCTAAACTCAAAGGAATGATTTCCCCAATGAGAACTTCAGGTAAGTTGGCAGGCCAAAGGAGTTTGGGTTAGGGAGGGAGTCCTTGTGGATACTGTCAAATCAAACCACATAGAGAGCCACTCCACCTCCTTCGAGGGCCAGGTGGCCCTGATTAGAAGGGGGAAATGTCTCTTAAGTAGCAAAGGGAAATGGACACTCAGCAATTGATTTGAGAGATTTTTTGGTTCAAGTTTAAACTGTCACAGACCTACAGGCAATCAGACTGCTCCAACTGATCACACTCCCAACATGGAACCTGGGTCAGCTTGCCCTCTTCCCTGGGTGTTCTTTCTTTCTGGGAGCTCAGAAATTTGCCCATAATTAAGACAAACAGAATCTGATGAAAGCATCGTGTGGGGAAAGAACTAGGACTCTGATGCTGACATTCAGACCCTCTGACTTCAGAGTTCGAGGCAGAGCCAAGGCGTGCCAGCCTCCACACAGATCCTACAATTCAGTACTTATTCTATACCATGTCACTTCAGGGGCAACGTGTTTGCAAGCTTCTTACCTGCTGCTTCCAAGCCCCAAATGGCTACTACTGTTGTCTCTCTTCCTATCGTGCACACAACTATTCCCTATGGCAGCACAGTCTTCGTGAATCCCTCCTTCCCTTTGCAAATGTGCCTACCAGTTCACACACCCATGTCAACTGCCATGTCTTCTCTAACACCAGAATCAAAGTTCCATCTTGATACTCCCTAAATATACCCAGGGGATACTTAGTTAGCAGTGGCAGGCATCTGTATGGCCCTGAAGCTTCAGGCACACAGCTGAATCCCCTTCACATACATCTCCAGACGCTGATGTGATCCTTTGGGTTTCAGCTTCCCAATTGGCATCTGTTCAATTCTATTATGGATTACCTCCTACCATCAAACTGACTAGGCAGGTAATTTTGCCCCAACCAAAATCACCCATTTAATTTACAAAGAAAGCAATTTTCACAAGGGACCTCCTCCCTTAAATTGAGGACAGAATTCAAATACTTTTAATATGTTCTCAAATTGCTCCCTGCCAAGTAAGAATGAACTAGAGAGGGGAAAAAACATTTAAATGACCATGCACCAACTTTCCCAATTCATTTAAAAGAAACCACAGGGAATAATCCTTGTTCCTAAATCCTTGTTACCTTCTTTAATTGTAGTGCATTTGTAATCGCTATAAGATAATTCAGCATTTAACAATGTAAGTGAAAGAAATGAGATTTAAAGAGAGCTAAGAACACTTCATCCTCGATTTCCTACACTCCATTTCATATTAATAACATTAATAACTCAGATTTATATAATGTTTTACAATTTACAAAATAATATCATGACACCATCCCCAGGAAATAGATAATGAAAATACTGTCATCCCTAATTCAGAGCAGTTAAATAATTTGTCCAAAGTTATATGTCTAATAAGAGGAAGAGCCAGAACTCAAATATAGGATCTCCAACCTTAAAAATACAGTTCTCTAGACATCAAGTAATATTAAGCCCACTTTTCCAGCTATCTGTCACAAATCTAACCCTGTAACTCCCTCCTCAGCCAACTCTAGGAACTTCCTATTGACTCTGTTTAGCTTTAAAGGCCTTTCACAGTCTAGCTCCAATCTCTTTCCAGCTTCCATTAGACCATACTCCCCTTCCCATGCTTCATCTCCCTTCTCCATGCCCTCATACTGGCCACTGCCTATGCCTGGAATGCACTCCCTCCTTGTCTAATAGAAGCCCTCTATTCCTGTAAGATTCTGATCAAGCACCTTCTTCTGTATGAAGTCTTTCCTGATCTATCCAAATACTAGTATACTTCTTTCCAAACTACCCTGTATTAATTAAATTGTAAATATTTGTATATATTTACTTTATATTTGTGCTGCATGTGTTTATATATGTTGTTGTTATCCCCCCATTTGAACATAAACACATTGAGAGTAGATCGTTTCATTCTTTTGCTTGTATCAATAGTACCCAACACAAAGTAGGTATATGTTAAATATTTTTATTGATTGACTGACTTATAAATATTTCAGTTATATTGAATCAAGTCACTTGAAGCAAAAATTTAAAAGCTCTTCATTTATACTAAGGAGCTTTATAGAATCTTATACTGAAAACAAATTTATTTCTATCTTCATCCTGCTGCTTTTTAAAGATATATTGAACTAAAAGAAAGTTGTAGACTTGCCCTCTGCATTATAAGGAAACTCATAAGAAATAGAAAGCCTAGGGACAGCTAGGTGGTACAGTGGCTCTGATCTTGGAGTTAGGAGGACCTGAGTTCAAATTTGGACTCAGACACTTGACACTTACTAGCTGTGTGACCCTGGGCAAGTCACTTAACCCCGATTGCCTCACCAAAAAAAAAAAAAGAAAAGAAATAGAAAGCCTCACGTCTGCCCTAAAGAGACTTTGCTTCTAGTTGGAAAGATAGCAAGCACATACAGGTATAATGATAATACAAAAAAAAAAAGACAAAACAAAAAAAAAACCAAACCCAGTCATAGGTGTTAAATGACATTGCACTAAGTCAGGGTGGGGAATCTTCGGCCTCAAGGCCACAGATGGCCCTCTAGGACCTTTGACCTCAAGTGTGGCCCTTTGACTGAATCCATACTTGGGCCATACTTGAGGACCTAAAGGGCCACCTGTGGACTTGAGGCCGTAGGTTCCCCACCCCTGTAAACTGGTGCACTAAAGTCAACTTGTACCAGCTCAAGCCAATTATTAAAATTTTCAGTGTAAGCATCTATACCTAGGAAATCAACAAACACCACAATCAGGGCTTGATTCATTGTTTTGTTGATTGTCCAAACTTAAAAAAATGATGGTGAAAATGTTAAGAATGCTTATTAAATTTAAAAGTGTGTCCTGTGTATATGTGGGGGGGGGGAAGCTTGTTCTTAAATTTTTATCAGCACACCTTGGACCTCCACAAAAGTCATACTCTGATGTTCACATGTGGCATGGATATGACCTTGGGTCTTCATAGGCTGTGCCAGCAGAGCAGCAAAGACCCAGATTAGAGTGGGTGAGGATCAGCCTAACAGGATGGGGAAGGTTCATCCTAAGTATACTGACCCCTTGATAATATATTATTAAGCCACAGCAAACCATGAAACAAAGAAAAATACAAAATGTGCCTCATTCCTACATAAGCCCCCTTCTGTCTCTATGATTACAGTGGAAGAATGAGTGGAAATGAGGGGGGAAAAGGTAGCTAAGGATTATATAGTATTTATACCACTATAATCATTAAATTAATGGTTGGTAATCTAAATATGAAATCTTTGTTCAATAATAAATGAGTTGATATATAACTAGAGAAACTGAACACCAATATTGACATTCTTATTATAAGAGAAACCAAAAGTCACAAAGTTGCAACTAAATGAAAGGATGATATACAATTTCTCTTTGGAGAGGCAAATAAAGGAATTAGTAGAAAGTCAATTTTATCATTTGTCTAAAATGATCAACACAATCATTTCATGAGCTACTTGGCTATCTTGTCTTCCATATAATTCTGCTACAGGAGTGTATAAAAGGTGAAATAAGTATCCCCAGGCACATTCTGTCTCCAAAAAATTGATATATTCTTGCCTCATTTAAAAATGTTGAGGGGCAGCTAGGTGGTGCAGTACATAGAGCACTGGCCTTGGAGTCAGGAGGACCTGAGTTCGAATCCGACTTCAGACATTTGACAGTTACTAGCTGTGTGACCCTAGGCAAGTCACTGAATCCCCATTGCCTCAGCAAAAAACAAACAAAAGATTTCATATTTTATGTGATGTTTAGTTCTTAATTAAAAATAAATTCATTTCTTTAATTTGTTGGATAAATAAAAATAATGTCCTTTATGATTGAGTATTCAATAAATCTAGGGGAAATAATTTAAAGTGAACATTTATTGAAGCCACCACCACCAGCATCACCACTACTTTGATTACCATCTCCCCTCAGACTGCAATGGAGGCAACTGAGGACCCTGAAGCTAAGGGCATTTGGAATAGTGATGCTTCTAATCCAATGCTCATAGCTATTATCCTGGGAAGCAAGTCCTCCTGGAGTTGCTACAATCATATGTATTGAAGACCCAGAAAAGAAAACTCTTGTCACCAAAGTCTTTGGCATTGTCAAATGCTTTAACATCAGAGAATGATATGATTTTATTAGTGGAAATGTCATTTAAGAAGAGAGGTCTCTGTTTTGCCACTGCACCCTAAAAACCCCTGGACCTTTCCATTTGATTTGCAGCTGAAATTTTCTGTGTATGTTACCTCCCCCACTTGGATGTGAGCTTTTTAAGAACAGAAACTGTCTTACTTTTCTATTTATATTTGCAACACTTAGCACAGTACTTGGCACGTTGTAAGCACTTAATAAATGATTTCTTAGTTTACTCATTATAAGCAGTAGACATGAAAATAAGCTTGAAGAATGGCAATAGAATCAAATAAGCCAGTTCATCCCAAAAGTTATAAAAAAAAAAGTGGAAAGAAGACAACAAATACATGGAAAACAGAACATATTTACCTGCATTTCTATTATGATTCAGTGTAATTATCAATCACAGTGGAACTACCACATTTGTACTTAAGACACCTAAGTAAGTACCAGTTGTGCAAGGCAGTGGAAATCATTCTTGAGAAGATTAAATCAGGAAGAATTAGTATTTAAGCATAGACAAAAAAGTTCCATGTTAGAGAAGACATTAAAAAAAAAACACTCAGAAACTGATTTTAGAGATATCATGAAAAGAAGAGAAAGTACCTTAGAAATAAAGAAGAAAAATCACAGATTTTAATAACAAAAACAGGCAACAAAGAAAGTAAGATAAACAATTGACCCACATGTCCATTTTCTTATTTCTATGAAATTTTTTTGGTTTTGGTTTTGGTTTTTTTAGCTAGGCAATGGGGTTAAGTGACTTCCCCAGGGTCACACAGCTAGTAAGTGTTATGTGTCTAAGGTCAGATTTGGACTCAGGTCCTCCTGAATCCAGGACCAGTGCTCTATCCACTGCATCACCTAACTGCCCCTTCATTTCTATGAAATCTTGATGAAAACAGAGTCTGCACATATTTAGGCTTTCCTTGGTGAAAACAGAAGGGAACAGGCAGACTTTCGTAGATAATAGTTTGCAATCATACAATTGACTGAAATTTGTCGGGAAGATAATCCTGCTTCTTTTATTTTTTATTAACTATTTAAAAGCATTTGACTTGGTAGAACAAAATGTAGCCTTTTGAGGCTATCCTACAACAAGGTGCCTCCCAAGCATATATTTAAGTTATATGAGTATGTTTTATAGAAGCAATTTATCAGTATCAAGTAAGACATAAAGAAGAAAGATATACGTTCATTGGAGATGTTCATCACTATCATGGTGACTCTCTCACATAAGAGTTCAACTGACAGAGCTGCTGTTTGTCCTTCATTCTCAAAGAGGACCAACAACATGAGGAGGGAGATATCTTAACTTGTAAGTGAATTGGATTTAAGTTAGGCAGATATGTGCAAAGTTATCAGCCTCACTCTCTCCTCCAGGGTCATCTGAGTCCAGTGACAAGACATAGGTCAAGATGACTGGCCATGGCCCCAGATACAGTGGGAGACGTTGGCGCTTTTAAGCTAAGGTCTTTCCCAGGTTTCAGTTTGTCTGAGGCAACATCCATTCAAATGATTTAAGGCTAGGTAGGAAGTGAGGCCAAAGATGACCTAGTTTGACTTCACAAAGAACCAGTGGAAGAAGGGAAGACCCTCAGTGTTTCTGGTCAGAACAGAAACAATTGCTATTTACACTCACTCTGAGCCATCAAAACCCAAACAATTAGGAATACCTTATAGATATTCCTATTTGCATATGACATCATGTTGATTGTATTGATAAGGAATATTATAGGGTCTCCTCAATGAGATCCACGGTCACTGATAAGTGGCCTTGGCACTCAGCCTAACAATTCACACCAGAACAAAAAAGTGGAAAAAGAATAAATATTGGCCAGAAAATAATATTTAGTTAGATGAGTGAGTGAGCCCATTGAGTGAGTGAGTGTGTGTGTGTGTGTGTGTGTGTGTGTCTGTATGTGTGAAACTCTGACACTTAAAGTAGATAGACAGTGATCTAGGACCATAATTGAATAGAAGATTGAGTTGGAACAAATTTCAGAATTTCCCACACTGTTTTCAACAATCTCTAGCTGCTTCCTGACCCCTCAAACCCAACATCCTCCCAGTGTTTTTATATGGCTACAAATTATGGAACCCCCTGATCTAAGTAGAACCCAAACTACAGGTGACTGAAAGGGTAACAAAAAATTGCATAGGGGTATAAGGAGACTCCAACAACATAAAAGGGAAATGTAATATAGGAAAAATAGGCAGTTAGTTGGGTAGTAGATAGAGTGCCAGGCCTGGAATCAGAAAGACTCATCTTCCTGAGTTCAAATCCAGCCTCAGACACTTACTAGCCATGGGACCCTGAGCAAGTCACTTAACCCTGAGTGTCTCAGTTTCCTCATCTGTAAAATGAAGGAAATAGCAAACCATTCCAATGTCTTTGCCAAGAAAACCCCAAATTAGGTCTTGAAGAGCCAGACACAATTGAAATGACTGAACAACAAAATAAGAATAATAATATTACCTATCACACAGTTGTTCTGAGAATCAAATCAAATGAAATAACATATACAACACACTTTGTTAATCTTAAAGCACTCTGTAAATATTAGCTGTTGTTGTTGTTACATTTGGCCCTAACAGAATGAATTAGCAGTAGTACATGAAAGAAAGTTATAAGGAGACAAATGTGGGTTTCATATAAAGAAAAGCTTCCTAACAAGAACTCTCCAGATGTGGAATGAGGTGATTTAGGAGGCAATGGATTCTTTCTCATTTGAGGTTTTTGTGCAAAGATTATATTGATATGTCGTAGGGAAGATTGTTGGGTCTGTGGAAGGGCTATTCTCAGTCAGGTATAGGTAGGACTGGGTGGTCGCTAAAATCTCTTCCAACCTTGAGATTTTGAGATTCTGTGACTAACTGATCTTAAGATCCATTCTACCTCCAAAGCCTTACAAAGCCACACTTTATGAAATAGCACTAATTAGCTATGTGATCTTGGACAAGGTACTTTATCTCTTTGGATTTCAGTGTTTTTTCTGTAAAATGAGAGGGTTAGATCATATGGTTTCTTTTTTTGTTTGCTTTCTTTAATAATAGTATTTTTCCAATTACATGTAAAGATAGTTTTCAATATTCATTTTTTGGTAAAATTTTGAGTTCCAAATTTTCTCCCTCCCCTCCCCTCCACCTTCCCTCCTCTTTCCCCAGGAAGCAATCTGATATAGGTTATACATGTACAATCATGTTAAACATATTTCCACATTAGTCAAGATCACATGGTTTCTCTTCTGGCTCAAAAATCCAATGATTCTTTGGTGACTCAGAAATGGACAAAGTGAGAATTTGCTGATTCTTAAAGGGGGGGATCAGGAGAGGAGAGGACATGAGTATAATTATTATGCATCAGGACAACGGCTCAAGAAAATCAGAAGGTCCCTGGCATCAGAAAAAAATTGTCCCTGGTATGATCTTTGGTATATTTGCCACAGATATTCAATCACAGATCTAAATATTTGGGTATAATCTTGAATAGGCTACCTAATCCTAACCTGCCTCCTCAACACTTCCATATTGCCTTGCTTCCATACTTTGATGAATTATTAATTTTGTCGATACGAAATCTTCCCCAGTGTAGTTAGCAACACCTTTACTCTTTCTCATCCAGTGTAATTCTTCTCCATGTTTTCTATATAGAGGTTCTACTCAGTGCACTGGAAGCCTTTCTTGAGGTCAGAGGTTCTTAAGTGTGTGGGGAGGAGGGTGTGTGAGAGAGACAGAGACGGAGTCAGAGATCTTTGACAGTTTGGTGAAACCTTTGGGCGCCTTCTTAGAATAATGTTTTTAAATGACTAAAATAAAATACATAAGATTACAAAGGAAGCCAATTATATAGAAATTCAGTTCTCAAAATGTTTAAAAAGCAAGCTTACTCCCCTGCTCTAGGTCTTTTTAATCTTTCCAGGGTAATATTTCTAGCACCTGAGCTACCTATCGGTTGTCCCTCACTACATGACCAACCCACCTGTTTTTTCTGTATTGTTCTTCACTTGTTTCAGTCAGACTCTTATTCATATCTTACAGTCAAGTAAAACCCCCATTTCCTTTTCAGAGGACTTGCTGTCTAGCCATGGCCCCCTGATATTGTGCCTCCTCATCCCCCTCTTCCTCCTTCTCCTCCTTTTCCTCTTCCTCTGTTCACATGGGGCATCATACCTATACATGTGGGTCCTCTGGCAAAGGAATATAAAGTTTGATCACTTGTACTTCTCAAACCTAGGGGTTTGGGGGCTAGATTTTTTTCTTCCATATTTACTTATTCTGTCATTTTTTAAAAATCTGGAACAATTAATTCTTTTGTCTCATATAATTTTCATTTATGATTTCTTGAAATATGGCTCTGAAAAATCAGGCTTTGTTGAAATTCATTGTGATTCAAATGGAGCTATTTTTAACCTTTAAACCCAAATCACTCTGGCTCTCACTGATTGGCCAATAATAGGTTCCAGCCCAAGTCTCACTCATTGTTTGGGTTTTGATGGCTCACAGTGAGTGTAAACAGCAATTGTCTCTGTTCCAGCCAGAAACTCTAAGGGTCTTCCCCTCTCAGATTGAATCTTTTGGGAAGTCAAACTAAGGCCATCTTTTGCCTCAATTCTTATCTAGCCTTTAATTACCAAATGGGTGTTGCCTCAAACAAACTGAGACCTGGGAAAGACCTTAGCTTAAAAGAACCTAGGTCTCCCACTGCATCCAGGCCATGGCCTGTCCTCTTGAGCTATGTCTTCCTACTGTATTCCAATGACACTGGAGAAGAAAGTAGGGCTGATGACTTTGCACTGCTCTGCCTCACTTAAATCCAATTCACTTGCAAGTCAAAACATCATCCTCTTGATGTCATTGTTCCTCTTTGAGAATGAAGGACAAACAATGACAACAACCATCTGTAAAGCACAGGGAAGGTTATTAAAGTGTGAGACTTTATACTTAACCCTAAATTTAGCTCAGTGTTTTAACCTATCCAAATTGTTCTGGATCCTGACTTTTTCATCCAACATGCTAGCTCATTCTCCCATCTTTGGGCCATTTGAAAACTTGATACTCATGCCACCTATACCTATACAACTGATAACTGACTTGTTAATAAAAATATTAAATAGCACAGGACCAAACCTAGATTTGGTAACTGGACTGTGACCTTCTTGAAGGCAAGAATTGTGATTTTTGCCTTTTTTTGTGCCCTCACTGCTTAGTACAGTACCCCATGCATAATAAGCACTTATTAAATACTCATTAACTTAATTTGGCAATCCTCCATTATGGACCTCCTTCCATATCAACAGGGAAGCATTAGTAGCTATTCTTAGGGTTTGGCCATTCAACAAGTACCAAATCTGACTGGATCATTGTCTAGCCACATTACTGTCTCTTGGCCACAAGCATAGAATGAGCGACTTGGTCAAATCCTTTGCCAAACGCCAGGTTATAGCTACAGTATAGATAGATATAGATAGATGGATGGATGGATGGATGGATAAACAGAGATATTTATAGATATAGATATCCATACATACCTACAACATGGCTACAATTCCCCTTATTGGTATAACTGTCTAGTAACCTAATGAAAAAGGAAGAAATGAAATTAATCTGGTATGAACGGTTCTTGATGAAGTCATGATGGCTCTTTATGCTCATTGATTCTACTTCTAAGCATCTCTTTTAAGAACACATCCTAGAATTTTTCCAGGAATCTAAGCTAAATTCATTTGCTTATGATTTCTAGATTCTACTAACTTTCCTGTTTTTTGAAAATCTGGCCTGCATTTGCTTTTCAACAATCCTGTGGTATTTCTCCTGTTGTCCACAATCTTTCAAAGACTACTAATGGTGGTTCAGTAATCAACTGTGCTAATTCTTCAATATCCTAGAATGTAATTTATCTGGACAGGTGACTTGATCTTATTGGGGTCAGCTAGATACACTCCTCACTTATCTTAACTATCAACCCCCTATTAGTCATTCAGTTCTGTCCTCTCCAGTGTAAAGATCATTCTTCTTAGAGAAAAAAGAAACAAAATCCAAATTGAGCAAACCACTCATTTTACAAGTAAGGAAACTGTGGCCTAGAGAGATGAAGTTACTGACCTCAGTTCACCAAGCAGTAAGGAGTAGAACTTGGATTTGAATTTAGCTCTTCTCCCTGAAAATCTAGGGCCATTTCCACTATACCACACTACCTGGCCTTCTTTCCATCATGCCTTTAGAGACTCCCATTGACAGAGACAGGAAATATCCTATTTTTCTGAATGATAAAAGATCAAGGGCCATAATCTTGTCATTCTATGAAGGATCACAAGATCCCACTAAAGGATAGAAGTCAACCAATTCAATCTGTACTTCAGGAGGCCTTAGGGAAGTTGGTGGGGTCCCAAAGGCCTTCACACATACTTGGTGCTCAATAGTAGGATTCCCGAATCCACTTGATACTCAGAGAAGCCATACTTTTCAGAGAGATGTGGAGGATGTTGCATGGCTAAAATCAATACTTCAAAGTAAATAGAAGATAGACATTTGACTCTGTGGGTAAGTAATTCCAGATATTTGGCTATTTTAAATGGCTAGCAAAAGAAGGGGGGAAGGGGGAGAAAAAAAAAGAAAGTTACATGACAACTTTATTATATATTTTAAAAGAATATCGAGTTGTACATAATAGATTTGTAGTTTCATGTGCAATCATTTTTTAAAATTTATTTAGTTTCAGTTTTCAACATTCACTTCCACAAGATTCGAGTTCTAATTTTTCTCCCCAACTCTCCTCTCCTGCCCCAAAATGGCTTGTATTCTGATTATCCCTTCCCCCAATCTGCCCTCCCTCCTCCCCCCACTTTCTCTTATCTCCTTCCCCTTCTATTTTCCTGTAGGGCAAGATAGATTTCTATACCCCATTGCCTGTATATCTTATTTCCCAATTGCATGTAAAAGCAATTTTTAACATTTGTTTTTAAAACTTTGAGTTCCAAATTCTCTCCCTTCTTCCCTTCCTACCCACCCTCATTGAGAAGGCAAACAATTTAATATAGGTTATACATGTGTAGTCATACAAAATGCTTCCATAATAGTCATGTTGTGAAAGATTAACTACATTCCCCTCCACCCTATCCCACCTCCTGTTTATTCTATTCTCTCCTTTGACTCTGTCCCTCCTCAAAAGTGTTTGCTTCTGATTACCCCCTCCCCCAATCTTCTCTCCCTTCTATCATTCCCCCCCTCTCTTATCCCCTCCTCCCTATTTTCCTATAGGATAAGATAGATTTCCATACCCAATTGAACGTGTATGTTATTCCCTCCTTAAGCCAAATCCAATGAGAGTAAGGTTCACTCATTCCCTTTCATCTCCCTCTTCTTCTCCTCCACTGTAAAAGCTTTTTCTTGCCTCTTTTATGTGAGTTAATTTACCCTACCCTACTTCTCCCTTTCTCCTTCTCTCAGTACATTCCTCTCTTTCATTTCTTAATTTCATTTTTTAGATATCATCCTTTCAAATTCAACTCACCCTGTGCCCTTTGCATATATATATATATATATATATATACATACTAACTACCCTAACTAACTACCCTAATACTGAGAAAGGTCTCATGAGTTACAAATATCATCTTTCCACATAGGAATATAAACAGTTCAACTTTAATAAGTCCTTTATGACCTCTCTTTCCTGTTTACCTTTTCATGCTTCTCTTGAGTCTTGTATTTGAAAGTCAGATTTTCTATTTAGCTCTGGTCTTTTCATCAAGAATGCTTGAAAGTTCTCAATACTTGAAATATTTCTTTCTGGCTGCTTGCAATATTTTCTCTTTGACCTGGGAAACAAAATCAGGATAACACAAGATTTAGCAGCTTCTACATTAAGGAATCAGAGGACTTGCAATATGAAATTCTGGAGGTCAAAGGAGCTAGGATTAAAACTAAGAATCACCTACCCAGCAAAACTGAGTATAATCCTTCAGGGGGAAAAGATGGATATTCAATGAAAGAGAGGCCTTACAATTATCTCTCCTGCATCTATTTTCCAGGTCAGTTGTTTTACCAATGAGATATTTCACATTGTCTTCTATTTTTGGTTTTGTTTTATTGTTTCTTGATTTCTCATAAAAATCATTAGCTTCCATTTGCTCCATTCCAATTTTTAAGGAATTATTTTCTTTGGTGAACTTTTGGACCTCCTTTTCCATTTGGCCAGTTCTGATTTTTAAGGCATTCTTCTCCTCATTGACTTTTTGGACCTCTTTTACCATTTGGGTTATTCTATTTTTAAGGCATTATTTTCTTCAGTATTTTTTGGGGTCTCCTTTAGCAAGCTGTTGACTCGTTTTCATGATTTTCTTGTATCACTCTCATTTCTTTTCCTAATTTTTCCTCTACTTCTCTTACTTGATTTCCAAAATCCTTTTTGAGTTCTTCCATTGCCTGAGACCAATTCATATTTTTCTTGGAGGCTTTAGATGTAGGAGCTTTGACTTTGTTGTCTTCTTCTGGTTAGATGTTTTGATCTTCTTTGTCACCAAAGTAAGATTCCATAGTCTGAGTATTTTTTGCTGTTTGCTCATCTTCCCAGCCACTTCCTTGACTTTTAAACTCTTTGTTAAGGTAGGGCTCTGCTTCCAGTGTGGAGGGCACTATTTTAAGCTTCAGGGGTTTTGTGCAGCTGTTTTCAGAGATACTTCTAGGGACCTGTAAATTTTCAGTTCTTCCAAGGTAGTATGATCAAAGGAGAGGTGTTTACTCCTCTCCTGGCCTTTGCTCTGGTCTGTGAGTAACCACAAGCAGTCTTTTCTGCCTTGGAACTGTGAGGAGGATTCCTTCTCCACAGCCACCACAAGCTCTGCTGGGCCAGTGCTTCTCCTCACCCCAGGACTTTGACCCAGATCCAAGCACTGGTAAATCAAGAGAATCCTGCCTCAATGCCAGCAAAGAGATTCCTGCAATCCCCCTCTGATCAGCCACTCGATCCCTCCACCATCTCTGGGCCAAGAGCTCCAGAAGCAACCACCTCTGCCACCTCTGCCACTGCCCAAGGGTTAGGACTGGGCCACGCTCCTCTCTTACCCAGTCTGACAGACCTTTCCTACTGACCTGGTAAGTTATCTTTGGTGTCTGTGGATCAAGAAGTCTGGAAACTGCCACAGCTGCCAGTGATTCAGTCCCCAGAGGCCTGCTCTGGGTTTGCTGGGGTCTAGTCTATGCTGGTCTGTTTTGCACTGGACTGTATTCCTCTCTCAGAGTGGTGCAACAGACCTTTCCTGTAGACCTTCCAGGTTGTCATGGGCTGGAAATTTGTTTCACTCTGTCATTTTGTGGGTTTTGCTGCTCTAGAATTTGTTTAGAGTCATTTGTACAGACATTTGGAGGGTTTGTGGGAGAGCTCAAGCAAGTCACTGCTTTTATTCCACCATCTTGGCTCCACCCCCTCATCTTTTTTTTTAATTCTATTATGTTGTGGAAATACTTGTTATTTCATGAATTAAAAAGAAAATCATAAAATTTTAAAAATTATGATGGAAATGGATTTAGGTGAATTGAGTGGGGCTTCAACTTCAATGATTGATAAATGAAGATTAAGTTAGATTAGTTATCTGCCAGAGCACCAGATAAGTCAAAAGAGTCCTATGAGTTTCTTTCACTCCCACTTCTGAAAGTTTGCCAAGCCCTTTGATAGTCTAGAAGTATACTTTGCTTTAGGCTCTACCTAATGGCTGCTGATTAATTGAGTGAAGGATGAGCAACAAGTGTATTTGAAAGGTTGCCTAGCACTGGTGAATGCTCATCGGATACTTCCATGAAGGAAAAGAGGGCCAGTACATTCACTGCTACCACCAGAGACATACTTTATGTATTAATGAATCAATTTTAAGTCTGCATTGCAAGCACCCTTTCTTCTCCGCTTCTCTCTCCTCCTGACTCCCCCAAGACAAGATTGCTATTCTCTGTGCATAGTATTCTACATCTCATATCCTATTTCTCTGGCTTTGCACTGGCTGTCCCTCATGCTCAGAAGGCACTCTCTCCTTACCTCCTTCTCCTAGACTCCCAAACTTCCTTCAAAGAAAGCTCAGTTCAAGTGTCACCTGTTATTTGAAGCATTCACTGATCCTCCCAGGCCCCTTCCTCCACTGAAATTACTTTGTCTCTACTATACATATATTTTGAATTTACTTTTCTATGTATCTGTCACTTCCCCTTATAATAGAATGTAAGCCCCTTGAGGGTAGGGATTCTTTTAATTTTGTCTTTGTATCTTCAGCTCCCTAGCAAGAACATCTGGCCAATGTGGTGCTTAATAAATACTAGTTCAATAATGAGTGAAAACAAGAAGTTGGCTTTCCCTTTCCCATTATTTGATTTCAGTTCTAACAACTACTCTGCCCCTGTTTGTTTTGTCCCTTAGCGCCTAGCACATGTTTCCTTTTATCTGATATTTAGTATATACTATCTTCCTATTTATAGCAGTGTTCTAGGACATTTTAAAGCTTTTAAATGTAGTTTGCTAATGGGAACTGATCCTTTTTGAATATAATAAATCTTTGCATGGAATTTAGAAATTTCTACCCTTCTCACTAAGCCAAGATGACCTATACACATGAGCATACTAGCCATGCCCTTCATGTGATTCATGCCTCAGCAAAAGCCAGTCAGCAAATTAAAAATGACAGGAAAATATGGTCAGTATCTGAAAGACAAGCACTTAGCCTTGCTCTCTAACCAAGCACGTATGGTTAATTAATTTAATTCAATTCGGTGAGAATTTATTAAGCACCTACTACATGCTAAGCACAAGGAACAGTCTTAATGAACTCAAAAAATATCCATATCCTTTCTAGCCAAGAACTAACCATATAGGTGCCTGCCTCCACCCTGTGCTTACTTAGCACTGTGCCAAGCACACAGTAGGCACTTAATAAATGCTTGTTAACTGACTGACTTCACCTCTGCCAAGATGAATAATGTAAATGCATCTTCTTCTAGCTGCCTATCCAGCTTTAACTGATGTAGAAAGGACATGAACTCCTCTAAAATAGGGTACAACAAATCTTGGGTGCCAAGAGGTCATGGTATCTAGAGATGGCATCACAATGGTGGGATTTTCAGCAATAATCATTCACTTCTTTTCAAGGTATTGTACTAGCTAAGGGATAAATGTCTTTCAGACAGGAACGCCAATGCTACTGTCTGGCTTCGTCCCAGCCTCCATGTACTATTAATCTTACCCCTATTCTGAGGACTGATCCAAAAGTTGGGGGTGGGGAAGGGCTAGAGAGAAGAAAGGAAGTTAGTCAACAAACATTTATTAAGCACGGAGAAGCTCTTTTTTTTCAGTGGTTACAAAGCATCCATTATCTAGTTCAGATGTCCCATTCTCCAGCTCCCCTTCTCCATTAAAAAAAAAAAAAACACCACCTAACACAAAGTCAGTTATTTCCATACTTCTTGTAGCCAGTCGCTTCTTCCAAACCCCTAAACTAGTCTAACCTCACCATTCAGTTTTTGCTATTAGATGAGGAAACAGCCGCTTTTCTCTGCCTTGCCTCCTCCCCCAAGTTCATTATATTGGGGCAGGAAATAGTGAGCCCAGGAAAGCCTGCCCCTTCTGACCCTAGAGCCTACTCTTCCTTCAAGCATTTTTGCAAAAGAAGAGAATATTTCCCTTTGAGGGGAAAATGCAGAGCTTTGTAAGGGAAGGTTTAGGTGCTTTGGGGCCAGGAAACCTCCTCCTCCTCCTCCTCCTCCCACCTTTTTGGCTGTAAGAAGGAAGAAAACAGATCAAAGAGTTTGGACCATTTGAAAGCCCTTCATCATGTAACTTATTTAGTCTGTAATGCACAAGGCCCAGAGCTGAAGCCTTGGGTTCATAGGAACCAGGTTCAATCCTAGGGGCTTCTCACAAACCATTCTCTTTGGTTCATGCACCTATGCAGGGTTTCCCCTTTAAACATCGAAAACTGACTTATTTTTCTCCCACCCAAGATTTCCCCTTGGAACATCAGGATTTGGCTTGTGTGTAGGTCTCCACAACAAATAGAAAATGATTCTTCCTCAACCATGCAAGCACCCAGGCAAGCAATACATAGAATGCAAGTCAGGCTTTGTTTCTCCTGATAGAAAAAGCAAAATACAAAGCACTAACACCTGAGCCCATAAATAGTCAAAACAACTCTCTTTCTGTCCCTAGGGGCTCTCCACCTCCCTTGGGGACCTATACAGTCCTCCAGTCCTCCAGTAATAATCCAGCGTTGAGGTCTTTTCTTCCTTCCCTCCCTCCCTCCTTTCTCCCACCGCCAGCAGCAGGAGAAGGAACTCAGGGTTGCTTGAGTCAAGCTACCTATTCCTGTAGTGAGCACTACCCCCTTGATAGCTAGGATTTGCTGCAGGGGATTTCGGGACCATGAGGTTACACAGACTCCCTCCAGGGAACCAGAGTCTCTGTGTTTTTGCAACCATCTCCCTGGTCATTTTATCTCTGGTTCTGATTTTAATCAAGCTAGTTACTGGGCATATCACTTTATAACATGTTTAAATCTAATAGTTTAAATTCTCAAATTCTTAGAACCAGATGAGACCTTAGAGATAACTTAGTCCAAGCTTCTCATTTTACAGGTGAAAGAAAAAAAACAGAAATGAAGTGACTTACTCAAGGACATAGAGCCACTTAGTGCCAGCTGTTGAACTAGAAGCCATATCTTCTAAATTTTCCATGCCATTACTGTGCCACAATGGATACGGACCACTAAAAAAAAAAAAAAGAAGAAGACATCTCCTGCCTGGAAACGAAGAAATGTTGCTATTGTTTTTAATTATCCACAAATTACCTAATTTCTTTGCTTTTACAGAAAAATTAAGGCTGAAGACAAAACAAAAAGAAGCAGAGTATTAGTAAGACTATCTCTATACTATTCCACAGATTACCTAATTAGAAGGGATACAAAATGGCAGCCTTGGAAATATATGCAATCTCCCCATCTCCCTCTTTTTTCAATGTTTGTAACTCCCAGGAAAAAGAATCTTATACCTTAAAAGTGAGAACAATCACATGCAAAAACAAAACAAAACAAAACAAAAAACACCCCACACCCCGACAGCATAATGACAGTTCATCTTGGAGTCCTATGTATCAAGCATTTATTGGATCCACAGAATTCCAATGAAGGACTCTCATGAAAACAAAGGATAGTCTCTGCCTTTGAATCATAGGCATTCCCAGCAAATAGATTGTCCAAGTGCAACAAGGCCTTTTTAAGACAATAACAGTTTGTTCAGAATGACACATAATTCTAAGTAACAGCTTTGCCCCAGCTAACTAACTGGGGATTGCATTCTTTTTCTCCTACTCTAAGATTCTGTTGTTTTATTTCACATTTTGAAGTGCAGATGCTTAGAACTGGAAAGGACTTTATGGGCCATCTAGTCTAGTTTTACAGATAAGGAAACTGAGGCCCAGAGATGTACAGTGATTGTCCAAGATCATACAGATTTTAAGTGGCAGAGATATGATTTGACCCTAAGTTCTCTGTTTCCAAATCTAGCACTTTACCCACTAAATATACTGCTTCCCACCACCTTAAGGGTGGGGGGGGGGTGCTCCAATACCTTTACATTTTCCAAAGCACTTACCTTGTAATAAGACCCTGAGAGAGAAGTAATACAAGTGTTGTTTTGTTTTGTTTTGTTTTTTGCCACCATTTTACAGATGACTCAAGCAACTTTGCCCAAGGTCACATAGCTAGAGGTTATGGACACAGGTCTACTGAGGCCAGCTCCAAAGCCTTTTCCACCACATCATGTTGCTCCTGTAATTCAAAGTCTCTTGTTTTTTCTTTCCATTTTTTTAAGGTTTTAAATTAATAAGGATGTTGCCAATAGCCATTAGCTATGCCAAAAACAATGTGCCTTTCAAAGTCTATTTCAGCTAACATCACTCCCAATGACAGCAAGACAAATCCAGTGAAGACCATGCAATAAGGGTCTATTCCTTTCCCATGAAGTCTATAGGAATAGGGTCCCTGTAAGTCCAATAGATGTATACCCGGGGATTTGTGTGACTCTAGATACTTGTACTTACCCATATGCTGTTTTTCTCCTGGATATCAGGCAAAAGAGTATAACACTAAAATCTTTTACCCAAAAAAAGGTCTCCCTGAGGAAATAATGAAGGCCCCAATTGCTCAAGTTTTTTAAATAATCCTGAACAAAGCACTCAAGAAAATATTGTAGGGAATAATTTTGTCTTCACTGGGGAATTGTTCAGATGATCTAATAGAGCTTTGCTCTCACTCTAATTTCTATGATTCATGTGTGACTTATTTAATTGTTACACTGTATTGCAGCTATCTTAAAGAATGCTTTTTAAAAATGCTTTTAAAAAAAAGTCTGAATTTAAATAATCCCCTTTTCTCTATTCCCAGGCCCATCTCTCACCTTTCATTTGGGATATATTAACTTTTTGACCCACTCTGAATGATGTAGCTACCTTCAAAGGTGTGATACATCTGCCTGACTGCTGGATAAATGAAGAAACTGTATGTCATCAGGGTGGATGGCACAGAGCAGGTTTGGTGGCATGCCAGCAGCCAAAGAGTTAAGTGGGGTCCCCACAGAGCTCCAATCAGTGCTTAGCTGTTAATTCGGAACATGCCTGGAACCTGGGTGCAACCACAGCTTGGAAAATCGGACAAAACTACTTCATTCTCTGCCACTTTTAGTACTTATCATTGTCAGGAAACCACCTGTTGCTTGGGAGAGTCAAAAGAATTTCAATCCATAATTAAAGCAATAATGAAGAAAAACATATTGTGAATTGCTATCCAAGCCCCAGGCAGATGTGTTCTTTAACCGGGAGTTTGATGGGTGCTATTAATTTAGGAGAAAAATAACACGTAACAAAGCATATGTGAACAAAGATTGTGCCCAGCTTGGTGTTTTGTTTCCTTTTAGCCTCTAACTTGAGCCCCCTCAATAGACAGTTGTGGTTAGCACCAAATTGCAGGCAGAGCTCAAGTTACTTGCAAATAAAAGTGGTACTTGATAATATATTAAAACACAGTTGACAGCTAATCAGAATCAAACCAACTATTGCATCATTTAAAATATCCATAAATGACAGCTGAAGGATATGGCTGAACAGAAGGAGACTGTCTGAATTTTCATCCACCCTGGACTGGGAGAGAGTAACAAATATGACTGCTGCAGACTCTCTCAAACTGATGCCCTTAACACAGCTGAGGCTGAGGTGCTCTCCACCCCAAGGCAACCCACAAACTGTGCACACTTGAGCAAACCTTTCTGACTACTAGAAGCTTCAGTCACATCACTGAAATGTATCCAAAAACATATTTTTTCTTGACGTCAGTCAGCTGACAATCAAACACAGAAGTTGTAACTGATGGAGTAGTTAGTGGGGTTTCAGGTCATTTCTACATGTGATTTCAACATCTCTGAAATCTTCAGAGAAAAGTATAACCTTAGGTCAGAGAGAGACAGAGAGAGAAAGACAGAGAGAGAGAGAGACAGAGAGAGAGACAGAGACAGAGACACAGAGACAGAGAGAGACAGGAACAGAGAGAACAGAGACAGACAGACAGAGACAGAGAGACAGAGAAAGAGACAGAGAGACAGAGAGAAAGAGAGAGTAAGAAAGCGCACAAATTGTTTGCAGTCAATGCACAAACATTTATTAGGTACCTATTATGTTCAAGAAACATGAGATGCACAAATTTACAGACAGCCCCACTCCAAATGTTCATATGGACTATTTATGCCTGACCTGGGGTAGAGCCTTCTGAGCCAGTATTTGGCCTGATCAGCCACAGATGGACACACTGTACCTTGACTCGGACATAGAGATGTCATTTTGATCCTCTTCAAGTACGAAGGACAACAACAAACTACGTTCAAGAGATTATGTTTAGTGCTTAGATCACAAAGATGAACACCACAGTCCCTGCCCTCAAGGAGATGACAATCTAATGAGGGAAAGGAAACTAAGATAGATAGGCAGTCAATACTGAATGTGCTAAGGGCAAAGGAAAGACTCAAAGTGCTATAAGAAAATATGGGAAACGAACTAACGCTTTTAGCTTAGAGAGGATAAGTTTCCTGATTTGGGCCTCAGAGAAAGATAAGGATGTCAGCATGCAGTCATGAGGAAAGAGGCTTCAAACACATGAGAGACACCCTATGTGATACAGGGAGACCTGAGAGCTACAATTAGTAACACAGTTTTGCTGAATTGTAAAGTGTGTCAAGGGGTCAAGTGTGAAATAAGGCTGAGGAGGTACATTGGAATCAGATTACAGAGGGTTATAAATGCCAGGATGAAGAACTTAGCTCCACGGGTGTCCATAGATTTATGAAAATATAGCAAAACTGGGGCAACTAGGTGGCACAGTGAATAGCGCACCAGCCCTGGAGTCAGGAGGACCTGAGTTCAAATCCAGCCTCAGACACGTCATACTTACTAGCTATGTGACCCTGGGTGAGTCACTTAACCCCAACTGCTTAGCCCCCCAAAAAATACATATATATAAAAATAAAATATATTTTAAAATATGTATTTTTTTAAAAATATAAACTACAAGTAGCACAAACATACACTGGTAGTACAGAAATTGGAAAAAACAACTTTATCTTTAAACTCAATTTAGAACTGTGTTTACTGTCAAGTAAGCTCTTCAGAGATTAATCTCCAAATGTCAAAGAGTAAGAGACTGACAAATTCTCTGTAGGCTGCAAGGATAGGAGAAAGATTACAGGACTTGGAGCCAATAGACGTGGACTCAAATTTTAGCTCAGATACCTACATTGTGAGATTTTGCCTCTGTTTCCTAATCTATGAAATGGGAATAATGCCACCAGCTCACTGGGTTATTGTGAAGCACATGCTTTATGAATCTTATTGCATTATATGTATGTGTTTATTTGTATACTTCCATATACATGTGTATGTATATACATATATATGAGTATGTAAATGTGAGTTGTAATTATTTTAATACCTTCACAATTATTTCTGCATATATATTCTAAAAACTGTGTGACATATTAAATATTATAACTTAAAAAAATAGACCTTACTCAACTGAAGATCTGCTCAAAGTTTAACAACTGTAATACATTTTTAAGAAACAATTACATATTATTGTTACCGCCTAGGAAAGCTAATGTTATTGTCTTTCCAGAATCTGCATGTGTTATGATACCTCCTAAGTAAAGAAGAGAATGCTTTCTTTCGGTGAAGAACTAAAAGTCAAGGCATTCGGTTTAGGAACAACAAAAAAAAATGTAAAAAGTTAGCAAAATTCTTACTTCCTCCCCAACATCTACCCCAATTATCCTAGCTCTTATCAGTTATCCCTGTATCCATCAGCATCAACTCTGTCATGCATTTTGAGTTTCTGTCATTTTTCCAGAAGTAGTGAAGGGCCTAGATCTTTTGATTTTGGGACCAATGAGCAGGATCATTCATTTATGAAATGCTGATGGGGATTAAAACTTTAGCCATGTGACCATGGAAAAGCAAGCTCTCAAATCTAATTCTGTCCTAGTCCATCCACTTGACTTCATTCATTGTTCAGCCATCAGAAACACAGCAACAAACCTTTATAGACTCTCATTTTGGTCTTATTCACACATGGTCCTCCAGATGGGCCTGACATCCTACACTACTCCATTCTCAATTTGTATGCACTTTATCCACTCAAGTGGCCTCCTATATGCATATTCTCCCTCCCTCCCTTCCTCTCTTCTACTCCCCCACTCTTTCTCCCCCTCCTTCTCTGTTTCTTTTCTCTTTGTGTCTTCTCTCTTCTACACACACACACACACACACACACACACACACACACACACACACGACATGCTAATTGGGCTCCCATGTGAGTCTGCATCACTTAGCCCACCCCTGAAGGCAGATGTGAATGTGAATGGGTTAAAAGGAACATACTTTGCACCTGTCAATTAAGTTCACTAGATTGTTGTGTGACAAGATGCCCATGGTGCCCAGAAACATGCTGACCTGGCCTAGATTAGAGAGTTTCAGCTGTCCTTTAAAACTAACCTAAGGGAAAGAATGCTCCCCCTCTGTGGCTAATTGTTGGGGGAACTCTCTTGGAATGTCCATGACAGCAGGTGCAGGGCCCATCTATAGGCTTAGCCATTGGGCTGTACTGAGCAAGTTGAGAGAACTTCACGTACTCCAGTTGGCTGGTTATTTTTAGGAAGTTCCTACAAGTGGCAAAAGGTCTGAGGAACAAGCAAAAAGGCCACCGAGAGGAGAAAAGTAGGGTGTGAGAGGACATGGACACAATTGGAGTGGACTAGTGAGTGAGCATAAAAATTTTTCGAGGCAGTAACTGCTATAACCACTGAGAAATGCTCCTGCAGAACTGGGTTTTATTTGCTTGTTTGTTTGAAACAAACAAACAAAGAAGTACCAGGAAAGAGAGAGTCCACAAGGAAAGGGGGTTAGGAAAAAATATTAACAGAATATTGAGCACAGAAGGAAAATTCAGGATCTGCTGAAGTAGTCAAGGATGTGCCAGGAAAGATAAATATTGAGAGAAAATTTGGCTTGGTGTGGGGGCAAAAAAAAAGGAGGGACTAGACACAATAGGACAAGTAAAAATTCACTGATAACATGACATCTGTCTCTTAAAGGTCTCTCAGCACCAATTCACTCCTACTATTTGGACACCATTTTAAGACTATTTTATCAATCCAGTGAATGTCATTATAGACATCTTTTAAACTTATTAAAGAAAAAACTCACCTTAGTTGTAAAATTATGGCAGTCAGTGTTGTATAGTTAAATGACTTTGGTTCTAGTTTCTGATCTGCCACTTGATTGGCTGTGGGATTTTGGCTAAATCACTTAACCTCTCTGTCCTCCAGTTCATCCGTTCCAGCTCTAGCACTCTATGCTCTTATCAGGACCAAACATAAGTGGCCTCAGGGACCAACAAATGAGTTACTGCCCTGCTAGAGACAGGCAGAAAGGGTATTACTGCCAGGGGGTCTGAAAGTGACAGGAGTGCAGTATGGCTGCCTCATTTAATCAGAGATTAGAGGCTGAGTGTTCTTGGAGTGTCAGCCACCACTTGGTGTCAAGTGTTACAGGTGTTGTTTCCAATTCATTCAAAAGAAGACACTCATGAAAAAATGAACAAGAGAAATGCTTCAGGAAAACAACAGGCCTTCTTTCTGTACCTGCATTTCTGTGAAGGAACTTTGCTGATTGTTTCTGGAAGGAGGCAGGCAAGAGAGCTCCCCATCTCACTTAACCTTTATCTGTTGCTATAAAGGATCCCAAATTCAATGACAAGAGAAATTCTAGCTGTTCCTTTCTTTCTCTGGGGGAGAAGCCATGAAGATCATATGTTTCAATGTTATTCTTTTTGATCTGTTTATTATTAAATTAAGCACAGCACAAGGTCAAGGCTATCTTCAACGTATTCAGATGACCTTAAACAGGAATGTCATCATCAACTAATCATATCCATGCACTCACCATGGCATACTACACAGAGAAGTCAATAATAATAGCTCACATTCATATAGGACTTTAAGGTTTGCAAAGTGCTTGGTAAATATTATCTCATTAATAACCCTGGGAGGTAGGTGCTATTATTACCCTTATTTTACAGATGAGAAAACTGAGATAGACAGAGGACAAATGCCTTGTCCAGTATCACAACTAGTAAATGTTTGAGGCTCAATTTGAATTTGTGCCTTGCTGACTCCCAGTCCAATGTTCTAACTCTGCACCATCCACCTGCCTCTAGAAGCTTTAAAGAGCTCTTGGAAATTTAAAATCTAAAACAGACAGTCTTGATCTAGAGATATGCACATACAAAAAGGACATTTACAAAAAGAACTGTTCCAAAAGCTGTGAAAGCAACCATGAGAACCAATACAACCTCTCTAGCCCTCAGCTCCCTCACTTGCAATAATGATAGCTCACTTTATATGGTACAATTTACGAAACCCTCCTTCCATTAGCAAATGTGGGCACATTATATCCATCAGCACACAATCCTATGAGGCAGATAGTCCAAGTATCATTAGCCTCTTTTTGCAGATGAGGAAACTGAGACTCAGAGAGGTTAAATAAGTTGCCTAAGATCACACAGTAAGTGGCAGAATCAGGCCTCAAACCCAGGTTGTCTGATTTCCAATATAACACTCTTTCGTTAAACCATTCTGTTAGGCTATGTAACCACTCCCTCCTACACTAACATGCTATGATTCTACTCTTGAGAAAGAAAGTAAATATTTATACCCTATTCAGTATCCAGACTTCTGTGATAAGGAGTGCATAAGTGGTTGTTTTGAGGACAGTAACCTCTTCACTTTTACTGAGTCAAAGAAAGTTTCCTGGGAGACATAACATCTTGAAGATGCCCTGTAAGATGACAAGTGAGGATGCATGTTCCAAATTTAAAGCATGGAAAACCAGAAAGCTGAATTAAGAATTCTGGTAGCAGCAATAATCAGCGACGAAGGCAGTACAGAAAGAGGAGGCAGGAAGGCATAGATAGATAGATAGATAGATAGATAGATAGATAGATAGATAGATAGATAGATAGATAGATAGATAGAT
>NW_020954590.1:6643799-6644372 GCF_900497805.2 Vombatus ursinus | reverse complement strand
GATAGATAGATAGATAGATAGATAGATAGATAGATAGATAGATAGATGGATGGATGGATGGATGGATGGATGGATGGATGGATGGATGGATGGATGGATGGATGGATGGATGGATGCCAGGGAAACCCAGCAAAGGGTCTTTCAGCAGAAGATGAAAGTACAAAAATGACTCAACTTCAAATCCCAAAATAATTTAATAGGGACTCAAAAAACACACATAAACATACATCTGTATATATGGATCATACTTATGTTAATATCAATCATATAGCAATATCCCCTATGCAGCATTAGAAAACTATCAACACAGCAAGGGCACTGCTCATGTGGCATTGTAAGATGGATGTTCTCCCACCTTGTCCACTGGTTTCATGGATGGTTCACATCTAGCATTCTCATGCAACTGCCCCTTAGACTTTATCCATTTGTTGACAGGCTTAATGTCATGATGGTGGAATATCCTTATTAGAGAAACACCAGTCAGTTTAGTGGACTCCCAATGATAGGCCTCATCCAATCAAGGGGGAGGGGGTGGGATTTCTTCATTGAACAAATCAGTAGTTAAATGTTACA
>NW_020954590.1:6623040-6643789 GCF_900497805.2 Vombatus ursinus | reverse complement strand
ATGACTGTGTGATACTAATCCATGATAACAATATTATAGTGGTCTGCAGTTCTGTCTTAAAGAATTTTGTCTCCAAATTTGTCTCCAAATTTGTCCTACGTCATTGAACCTGGAAAGACAACTCATTAGGAATGTTCTGGGCTGGTCCTGATTCTGCCCGGTCCCTTGGTAGTTAAAGTTTGGTGTAAAAACAAAATAAAGGGGCAGCTAGGTGGTGCAGCGGATAGAGCATCAGCCCTGAAGTCGGGAGGACCTGAATTCAAATCCAGCCTCAGACACTTGACACTTACTAGCTGTATGACCCTGGACAAGTTACTTACCTCCATTGCCTAGGGGAAAAAAAAAGAACAAAATAAGGCACTCATAGGGTCATTCAATAGATAACAAAGGGAGATTGACTGACTTCAGAGGATAAAGATATTCACCAAGGATGTGCATTGAGGATACTTCAAGTTGATTCAGCTGAATGAAACAAACCTGAAGCTCAGGCATTGCTTGAGTTACCCATTGCAGTCTGTTGACCAAGCACCAGAGTTCCTGAAGCTATTTTGGTTGTTTTGTACTCAGCTGACCAAGGAAGTGACAACAGCCTAAGCATTTAACTCCCTAAATCAATCAAATCTAGAGGAGGGTTTCAATAGCTTAAAAGTAAAAATTAGTCTGACTTGCAGAGGGGGCAGGGATTAGGATATTTCTCCAACTGTGAGAAGGGAATAGAGTCATTTCATAATAATATAGTGCCTTATGGGAGTTAACCTCAAGTATCAGACTGGTGTCTAAGACTGAGGAGTTAACTGCAGCAAATCCTGCTTAAGTTTAAAAAAAAACTACATGAGCATAAAATATTTAATGAAAAAAATTTATTAAGTACTTACAATGTGCAAAGTACTATGCTAAATTCTGAGGATACAAAGAGAAAAGCAAAACAATCCTTGCTTTCAAAGAGTTTAGATTCTAATAGAGAAGACAGCACGTATAGGAGGTTTTAGCTATAAGTCAGATGGAAAGGTTCCATGGTCATTAGAGTTTAGCAACAAAGCAGATCAGAATCTATTTTCTTCAACATTATTTTCACTGATAAAACCATATTCATTTCTCACAATGAACCATTTAATTGTACCAAGGAATCTGGTGGTAAGAATTCTCTTTTTTTTTCTTTTTTCTTTTCTTTTCTTTTTTTTTTTTTTTTTTTGGTTTTGTTTGTTTGTTTTCAGTAGTGGTAGCTGCTTGCTGAGAAGACAGGAACTTCAATACCCACAGAAGCAGTAGCCAGAGCACATCTACTTAAGAACTAATTTCCTGTATGATGGCTCTGGGAAGTAATTTAGAAGCAAGGCTGGCAGTCTAGGGTCAGTGGGGTACAGGGGGTTTCTGTTCCAGGGGCTCTCAGAGTCAGAGTCCTGGGCTACTTTATAATAATTCTTAAGGGGCAGGGGGCTTCCACAAGCTTCTACCTGCTGACTTCCCCTTCCCACCAACAGTGGTTATATAAAAGACTATCCAAATAGCAAGGAAACACATTTATCTAAGTAAATAGCAAATAGAAATCAGAGACATTACACAGAACAGAATATATTAGAAAATATACAAAATCAATGAATTTTTAGATGGCATAGATTAAATCTCACCCAAAACTAAATTTCCCCAAATCTCTAGAGAGGCAAGGTGGAAATCAGGGTGAGGAGCCATATTCCCCTATATATCACTTCAGCTTCCGGACTCTGACTCTCTCTCCACGTATCCAGAGCTGGTCCCCTAACATGTATGGTATCTGGTGTGTCCTTTCTTGAAGAAAGAATGTCTCTCCTTTCCAAAGCTCTTAAATCAGTATTGCCCCTCAGGCAGGCACACAGAATTGTGTCAGCATTCTCTTCAGGAATTATAGGAGTTTCAAGCAGAATGTTCCGGGTTTGGCTGTAAATTCAGGTTATGCAAGCGTATGTAAAGTAGTTCAATAGGAAGTAGTATGGGAGGGAGCAGATTAGCAGTTGAAGAGGGTGGATCAGGAAAACTTCATTCAGAAAATGGTGCTTGAGCTACCTCTGAGACAGAGGGAATTCATTCCAGGACTATAGCGTGACAAAGGCAAAAGGATGGGAAATGTGGTTGTGTGTGTGTGAAAAGAAAGAAGCCCAGTTGAGCTGGATCAGAGAATGTGGGAGAGGGAATAATGTCCAATGAGACTGGAAAGGCAAGTTGTAGCCTGGTTGTGAAGAACTTTAAAAACTAAACAAAGGAGTTTATATTTTATCCTAGAGGCAATGGGAAGCCATTGGAGTTGATACAGTAGAGGAATCCCATGGTCAAATCTGCACTTAAGGAAAATTACTTTTGCATCTGTTAGATACGTCCCATTCTCTTCTCTAACATGGCGACCACCCTGCTGAAGACCCTCACCATTTCACACCTGGACCTTCTGGTTGGGCTCTCTGTCTTGAGGCTCTCTCTAGTTCAGTCCACTCTCCATTCAGTTGTCAAATCGGTCTTCCTAAAGTGCAGGTCTGAAGATGTCACTCCACTCTCCTCCCATTCCATAAACTACCTATCACCTCTAGAATCAAATATATAATCTTCGGTTTGACTTTTAAACCCTTCACAACCTGGCCCCTTCCTACCTTTCCAGTCTTCTTACTTACCTCATTCCCCTACATGTCCTCTATGATCCAACAACACTGGCCTCCTGGCTATTCCTCCCACAAGATACAGCATCACCCAACTCAAGGCATTTTTAGCAATTATCCCCCAAACTCAAAATTCTCTCTCTCCTCATCCCTCATCTCCACCTCCTGACTTCCTTCAAGTCTCAGATGAAGTGCCTCCTTCTGTAAGAAGCCTTTCCTGATTCTCCTTAATTTTAATGTCTTCCTTAGGAGATTATCATTCATATGCACACACAAGTATATCTATATACATATATGTATATATATACATATATGTCTATTTAATAATCTTTAATATGTGGTATATACTATATATATATGCATATGTAGTATATAATCTTTCCTGTACATGGTTGTTTATATGATGTCCACCATGTTCTATTATGGGGTCCTTGAGATCAGGGACTGTTTTCACCTTACATTGTATCCCCAGCACTTAGCACAGTAGGTGCTTAAGAAATGCTTGTTGACTTTACTTGACTTGACAGTAGCATATAGGATGAACTGGAATGAATAGTGAATGACTGGAGGCCAGGAGACCAATTAAAAGACCCTTTCAATAATCCAGGCAAGATAGGTGGAGGCTGTGTTAGTTGAGAGAAAGGGTCAGATGTGAGAGACGCTATGAAGGTAGAAGTGACCAGATTTGCCATTTGATTGCATATGTGGAAGAGTAAGGAGGGGAACAAAACATGGAGATTATGAAAACGGGACACTGGAAGGGATGGTGGTGCCTCTGGCATAAATAGGCAATTTTGGAAGAGGGTTTTTTTGAGAGGGGAGCACAAAAGAGAAGATAGAGATTTCTGTTTTGGACATGCTGAGAACAAAATGTCTCTGGGACATCTAATTTGAAATATCCAATAGGCATTTGGTGATCAGGGACTAAAGCTAAGGAAAAAGACTGGGAATGGATATATAGAGATGAGGGCCATCTACACAGAGATAATATTTAAATCCATTGGAACTGAGGTTACCAAGAGATCATAAAGAGAAAAAGAGAAGAAGACATATGAACAGAACCTTAGGAAACATCAAAGTTAGAGGTTGTGATATAGATGATATGCTTGAAAAAGACTGTGAGACAGCAATCAGGCAGGCAGGAGGTAAACCAGAAGAGCAATATCACAAAAACACAGA
Source organism: Vombatus ursinus (assembly GCF_900497805.2). Taxonomy (NCBI): domain Eukaryota; kingdom Metazoa; phylum Chordata; class Mammalia; order Diprotodontia; family Vombatidae; genus Vombatus; species Vombatus ursinus. Next base: position 6,639,989 of record NW_020954590.1, on the reverse strand, counting down.
AAAGAGAGAATATCCAAAAGAATTGTGTCAAATGCAGGAGATAGGTATAGAAGGAATAGGATTGAGAAAAGACCTTGGGATGAGATTAGTAGTAATTTTGTAGAGAGCAGTTACAGTTAAGTGATGAGATGGGAAGACATTGCAAAAGGTTGAGGGGTGAGAAGAGAGAAAGTAAGGAAGCTTATGTAGACAGCCTTTTCAAGGAGTTTGGCTGAGAAAAGGAGGAAAGCTATAGGATGATAACATGAAGAGATGGTAATGGGTAATGAAGAGTTTAAGAATGAGGAAGATTTGAGCATATTTGAAATCAGTAGAGAAGGAACAAGTTGATAAAAAAAAAGGTTGAAGTTTCAACAGTGGAATGATTGAGGCTGCAATCTGCAGGAAAAAGGGGAGGACATGGGATCAAGTGCATATGTAAAGCAGTTAGTACTAGGAAAAAGAAGGATCTCCTCATTTTTTCAGAGATTGGAGGAATGGAGAAAAAAGTGGGAGATGATATCAAGGTCAGTCAAAATGGATTTATTAAGTCCTTATTTTGTGCCAGGCACTATGAAGTTTCCCAACAATCTCTTAATTGCAAAATCCAATGGCCTCTATCAGTTTTCATGCTTCTAAGCCCTTCTGAAATATTTGGCACTGTTGGCCATTTTTTCCCCTGGATATCCTCCTCCCTGTATTTTTGTGGCACTACTCTTTACTGGTTCTTCTCTATCTATCTCACCACTTCTTGGTCTCTTTTGTCATATCATTAGCCATGTCCTTCCCCCTTTGTATAGACATACCCTAAGTAAGACTTTGTCCTGAGTCCTCTTCTCTCCAACATTCTCTCTTGAGATGATCTCATGATCATCTCATTAGCTCACATGCATGCAATTATCATTACTCTGCTGATAATTCCTAAATCTACAGATTACAACTTAACCTTTCTCCTGAATCCAATAATCACTAAATGCCTGCTAGATATCCACATCTGAATGTGCCATAGGCCCCTCAAACAACATATCTAAGATGGAACTCATCCTAAATCATTCTCTCAAACTATTTTGTCAAGGCATCCTTCTAATTGCCCAGTTTCCTCAACTCTTCACTTCTCTTCACCCCCCAGATCCAATCATTTTGAATCAAATCAGCCTTTTGTTTTTTTCATTTTACCTTCACATCTCTGATATTCATCCCCTTTTCTCAACTCACATGGCCACCACTCTAATTCAGGCTCTTTTCATCTCTTATTTGTGCTATTGCAACAGCCTCCAGTCTTTCCCATCTTCAATCCATCCTCCATATATCAGTAAAATGTATATTGCTTAAACAGAGGTCTGACCAAATCAGTCTCCACCTCAAAAAGCAACCACTGGCTCCCTAGTATCTCTAGGAAAAAACACAAGCCCCTCACAGTCTGGTCCCCATCCATCTTTCCAGATGGTTTTCACATTATTCCCCTTCAAACACTCTGCATTCCAGGCAAATCAATTTATTTGCTAGTTCTGGGCACTTTACATTCTGTCTTTCACTTTTCATGCCTTTGCACAGGCTAAATGCCTAGCACAATCTCTATCCTTATATCTTGGCATCCTCAACTCTGCCAAGCCTTATCTCAAGTGCTACTTCCTAAAAGAAACCTTTCCTGATCAACCACCACCCACCCACATTATTAATGCTCTTCCTACAAAAAATTTACTTTGTATTAATTTTGTGTCTAAAGAAGCAGCCTGGTTTAGTGGCTAGAGTTGGCCTTGAGGCCAGAAAGGGCTGCAGTTAAATTGTGTCTCTGACATATATTGGTTATCTTAACCCTAGACAAATCATTTGAACTCTCAGTGTTCTGGATGACTCTCTAAAACTCTAAGTTGTAGAGAAAGTACCAACCTGCATTGGTAATGGGAACTTCCTCACTTGGGAGGTCCCATTACCAGTGAAATCACAGGACTGTTCTCTACCACTCTGTTTTGTATTTCATTATCTGGGTACAGGTTGTTTGCCCCCTGGCAATAGAAATTCCTCAAAGGCAGGAACTGTATTTATTTATGTCTTTCATGTGCCCAGTGCCTTGCACAGAGCTGAGGCTGAATAAATGCTTTTTGAATTGATTTTAATTCAAATGGCATTTCTAATCAGTGAATATCCACTAAAAGAATCATGCCTTATAACTCTCCATCTCCAGTTTCTCCCTCCTCCCCTACCATGTCTACCATGCTCCAGACCATTCAACTATGCTATTGACTCTAGATGATAAATGGGTATAAATATGCACTACCTCTCAGGTCTCATCTTTGGCATGTTTACAACATTATGAAATATTTCCAGTTCAGATCCTTGAGATATTCGCTGTCCTTTTCATCTTATATCATTAAACTGGACATTAGCTGGAAGGTGAAAACTGTTCATTGTTGAATGACTATTGCTGGGTATTTTTTTTTTATTTGAGAGACAATATTACTTCTGATTTATCATTTTAGAGGGAAACAATATTTCTAGTTCCACTTGCTCTGCTAATCAGGACAACTCCAACATTCTGTGTCTAGGAACCAATGTGGAGATTGTGCAAAATTACTCACTGTGTCTTTTACTGTAATAAATTCAAAAATAGATAAGTCTTTTGTTGTTTTTCAATAGTTCAGTTGTGTCCAACTCTTCATGACCCCATTTGGGGTTTTCTTGGCAAAGATACTAGAGTGGTTTGCCATTTCCTTCACCAACTCATTTTATAGATGAGAAAACTGAGGCAAACAGGGTTAAGTGACTTGCCCAGGGTCACCTGGCTAATAAGTGTCTGAGACCAGATTTGAACTTATGAAGATGAATCTTGTTGACTTCAGGCCCAGCACTCCATCTGCTGCACCACCAGCTGCCCCTAGATGAGACTACTACAATGTGTAATCTAGGGTTCATAGGTTCTAAGATGAGCTAAACTGTCACACCATTTCCTCAGCTATCTATCTCCTATTGGTTTCCAACCAAACAAGGGATCTCTGTGCCTGTTTTGGTCTACCAGAGTCAATACCTGTTTTGAACCAGTATCCTTAAATATTTGGTCATTTCCCTTGCACCAGTGTATGATAATACAGGAATATTGGGGAACACTCATTCATTCCCTTGCCAGGTTCTCAAACAGAGGTACACAGGTTCTTAAATTAACTATGAAATTTCCTGACTCCCTGGGGATACTCTAACTCCCCTCTTCTGTGGGCTTTCTACCTATACAGATCTAGAAGCACATTTGTGGACTATTCATCAATTTTATACTTTAGGAATCTCACTGCTAATTTAATTACTCTTTTGCACTGTATTTTCACTGACTGGTCAGTTCCCAACTCCATCTAGGTTCAAACAAGCTAGATGGTCAATAATGGTAGATTGGAAGGTTGTGGATTGAGTGGTGAAGGGGAGTCCTACATCCTCAACTCACCTGGGCTTCAAAGTCCTCCTCAATATGTCCTTTCCATATCTTAGGCTCAGTGATCTTACCACTCATGAACCCAACTTTTCTTAGAGCATAGATACCACCCCTGACACAGAGTTAGAGCCTATTGCTCAGCAATTTCACCTAATTTTTGGAGCCTTTCCAAGTACTCATGAAAGTTGCCTGATTCAATCCATTTTGTTACCTCCAAACTACTCTGCAGAGCATTCTTTGGGACACTTAATCCACTCTGTTTCAGAACTCCTATCTTGGGGCTCAGCTGTGCTAAAAGGTAAGTTAGAGAACACAAACACATGGTTCACTGTGTCTAACCAGCCACAGACCCCAAGATCATGCTTCCAAATTATCTTCAGCTATCCTCCCTGCCACCCATATGTGTACATCTTCCACTATAACTTTTTATCTGAGAACTCTAATCGAATCAATACTAACATTGCTTCTAGAATGAGCTGTCACCTATGGCTTCACTCACCATGCTTGTGACTTCCTAAACCAAAATATCCTTCCTTAGCCACAGCCATGTGTGTTGTGTCCCCCTATTAGAATATAAATTTTTTCATAACAAGGACTATATTGCTTTTGCATTCTAATCAATCAGTAAACACTTATTAAGCTCCAGCTATGTGCCACGCCCCATGCTAAGTGCTGGGGATGAAAAAGGAGGCAAAAGACAGTCCCTGCCCTCAAGGAACTTGAAATCTAATGGGAGAGACAACCTGCAAACAAATACATAAAGCAAGCTATATACAGGACAAAAAGAAAATAATTAACAGAGGGAAGGTATTAGAATTAAGAAGGTTTGGGGAAAACTTCCTATAAAAATGAGCTTTTAGTTGAGACTTAAAAGAAGTCAGGAAAGTCAGGAGATGGAGTTGAGGGAGAGGATGCCAGACATGGAAGACAGCTAAAGAAAATGCCCAGAGCCAAGACATGGAGTGTCTTGTTCAGGGAACAGCCAAGAGACATGTGTATCCCCAGAACTAAGCTCAATGCTTGGCACATAGTAAGTTTTTAATAAATGCTTTTCATTCATTCATTTACTCACTCACTCATTCACTCTTCCCACTCAGTATTGTCCTGCCCTGGTTCTGGTTCCCTCTGCTCTTTGATTAGAGTAGGAGCAATAGTCTACCCATTCCACAATCCCTAAATCCTTTTTCTTTTTCCAACATTGTAGCCATCGTCCATGCTAGTACCTATCCATTTGTGCCAACATCTTTTTCCAAGCAAACTGTGATGGACTGGTGGACAATTAATTAATCAACAAGTAGTTATTAAGCATCCATTATGTGGCAGGCATTTTGCTAGGGACAGAGAATACAATAAAAAAAAAAAGAATGAAATGATCCCTATTTAAAATGAGTTTATATTCTAATTAGGGAGGTTCCTGTACACTCTTCACCCCACCCACCATATCCCTGGTTATTTTAATTTTCTTTTAGAAATCCCATTTCTTTGTACAAATTTGTCTCAGTTTACTTTTCATTGAAATTTCTCATATTGCCATCAAGTAGCAGGCTCATCTAATCTCAAAAGCTTTTATCAGGGGCCACACATGTCTGTGTAAGAGAGAGTATCTCCATGAATGTGTAAATACATACATTTACATATGACTCACTTATTGTTAGTAAACTATCAATAGTTTTAGAATTGATTTACCAAATACAAGAGGTGGGAAAGTAACTGGATTATTTTGAGAATGAGAGTTTACATATAAATGAAGAGAAATTTTCCAGTCCCACAAAACTTGTTTTTATTTGTTTTTTAAATGTTTTTTGAGACTAGGTCTCCCAGTTTCTCCCAGATTAGAAGTGTAGAAGCCATTCAATGGCCTAATTCCAGTACTGATTGGCACAGAAGCTTTTCATTTGTTATATTTTTTTAACATAGGCCAGTCTATCCCTCCTTGTGCATAGTAGCCCTCTGCTCCCAGAGGCTGACCATTTTGATACTGAACTTAGTGGGGACTTCTGACTGACTTTAGCCCTATTGCAGCTCAAAACTCCAGAGCTCATGTGATCCACCATCTTCAGCCTCTTTAGCAGGAGGGACTACAGGGATACACCATTGATCCTGGTTCAAAAGAAATTTTAAGGATCCATATTTTGCCTATATCTAACACTGTTTTCTCCTTTCTGAATCCCATAACCTCTGTATATTTTCAGTGTATGTATTACAAAAACAATTGGTCCTCCATTGAATAGCTCATCCGGCCTAAAACATTCCTTTGTAACAGATTCACAATGTCTAGATTATAGTTTTGTGTTGCTGAAGATACATTTGTAGTGATGTGCAGATGGTCAGAAGTACCAGGAAAGTGTTTCCCAATTGGTTCTCAAGTACCTATTCCCACTGACTAAATAGGACTGGGGTGGAATGAAAGAGAGACATGAAAAACCAATTAAGGGCCTTTCCATACACCACTTCTGGCCTTTCTTGAAACAGGTAAGCCACCAGCAGTAGCTTGTATCCAACTGTTTCCATATTGTTTTTGCAGAGAAGGGAATGGAGTACTATTCAGAAGAATCAGGAAAAACTCAAGTAGTTAAACCTGTCTCAACTTTTGTTGGTGCAGGTATTATAAGCAGCCAGGAGAGGGAAGATGAGACTTGTAGTGTCTTTTCAGAGTACTATAAACGCTGAGAGTACAAACAAAACCTATTACAAAACATTCCTATATTTTGTCAGTAAACAAGTATGCAACAGAGTAGACTGTTTGCATTTTAATTTAGTATTTCAGGATAGTAAAAAAAAAAAATAGCTGTTTCCAAAAAGTACCATAATTGTACTCCTATGCTTGCTTTAACCATGAAAACTCTTGTCTCTGTTGAAATGTTGTGAATGAGTTGTTGAAATGAGTAAACTTGTGTAATGGCTGTGTCCCCATGTTGACTTAATGGTCACTCAAGGCAAGACAAGATAACCAGCATGTTCATACCAAAAGATCCTAGACCCCAGAAGCTTATGAGTGACTAGAGCTGTGTTGCATACAGTAATACACAGAAAAACATTTTTTACCCAAAGCTGTTTAAAGGAGCTTTCAAACACGGTAACTTGGTATGTGAAAATGTTTTGCAGTATTTTTTTTTTACTCTTATAACAGACCAGCGTCTTGCACAGTAACCACATCCTCTCTCTTCAGATGCTTCTTCTTTCCTGCCAGTCAATTACAACTCAAAGAGATGCTTTGAGAGTGAACTTAGGACTCCAGTGACCCAGACCTGCCTCACTTTTTTCCTGTCTAAGAGAGTATGTTTATGTGAGTCTAACCACTTTTCCAAAGAAAAAGGAAAAACACAGTTCCCCTGATTTCTTCAGAGAAGGTTCTAAGACAGGAAATGTTCTCCAGGGATCAGACCTTTGAGAGATCATTTTCTACAGCTTTTACATGTCAACTACTCCAGTGACTCACCAATCATTGACTGGTACAGAATGATTCACCTGAAATAAATGGAGATGACTACTTCTAAGCTTCATTATCTTGGAAAGTCTTGGATTTAGAGCACACCTCCTTTCTAGGTCTTTGTACTGCAAAGAGCGGCTGCTGTATATAGCTTCTCCTTTAAACTATATTCAATACATTTTTTTAAACTGAAAACAATAGAAATATTAACATAATGAAGATAGGAGAGGAGGAAGGAAACAGAGTCATCTGACTTCAAGTTAGGTAACTTATCTTAACATGAATAACAAAGAAGCTTGGCATTGCGGATAATCATATACTGGAATTTGGATTCAGGAAGAATTGGACAGGTAATTTACTAGCTGTATGACCCTGAGCAAGCCACAACCACTCAAGCCTCAGTTTCTCTGTCATAAAATAGGGATAATAAGATCTATAATACTTACCTCACAAGGGTATGGCAAGGATCAACTGAAATAATATATGTAAATGGCTTTAAAAAAAACTTGAAATTAAAAATATGGAAAAAATAAAAATAAAAAACTTGAAATGCTACATAAATGTCAATTATTATTAAAAATAATCTATTTTATTTTTCCAAATGCTCATGTGAAGATGGAACCAAGGCAGAAAGTGATAGGGAATGGGTCCAAGGTTGCATAGAATACTTACTTACAGCTAAGGAAATTCCCTCTACCAATGCAGATTAAAACATTCTGAAATGTACAGTCTTGGAGAGTTGCCTAGAACATTGAGAGGCTGCAACTTGCCTAGAATCACAAAGCCATACTTGTTAGAGGAATGACTTGAGCCCAGATCTTCTTGACTTTCTGGCAGTTCTCTAGCCTTGTACCATATTGCCTCTGAAGTCAGAAAGCAAGAGGAATACTCTAGAACCTTTCATGATATTCCAGAATTACTAGAAACAGATGCTATTCTATCATCATGAAAAGGCAACTGATTTTATATATATGTATATATATATATATATACATGTACACATATACACACACATATATAGGAGATATATATATTATATATATTTTATATATATATGATAAGCTATTGACAAATCAATGTCCTGAAAACTTGTTGGTTGAGAGGCAAACATTTGAGAGGGTCAGAAACTTCCCCTATCAAGATCACACCAGTGGAAACACCCAATACACCCAAATTCAGCTGCTTTATATTCATGGCAGACATGGCCCTTGGTTATTAAATAAAGATGAGTAGTATAAGCAGAACCATGAAAACTTTGTACACAGTAACAGCCACTTTGGTGATGACTAACTTTGATAGACTTAGCTCTTCTCTGCAATGCAAGGCTGTAAGACATCTCCAAAAGACTCATGATGGAAAATGCTATCCACATTCAGAGAAAGAACTATGGAGTTTGAATGCAGATCGAAGCATACTATTTGCTCTTTTTTTTTCTTCTGTTTTGTTTTGTTTTTTTTTTCTTTCTTGTGGTTCCTCCTATTGGTTCTAATTCTTCTTTACAACATGACTAATGTGAAAATATGTTTAATAGGAATGTATATGCAGAGCCTATATCAGATTGCACATCGTCTTAGGGAGAGATGCAGGGAAGGAGGGGGAGAAAATTTAAAACTCCAAAGCTTATGGAAGTAATTGTTGAAAACTAAAAATAAATTAATTAATTAAAAAATTAAAAAATAAGTAAATAAATAAAAAATAAAGATGGGTAATAGTTACTGTAATAACATAGCAACAACTACTTTTGCCCTATAATCCCTCCTCTCCCTCAGTGAACTCTCTCGTGACTATTCAAATCACTCACAAATTATAAGGCTTTGATTACCATTTCCTCTTACAGTTATCCTCACCCGTTGTCTAATCCTTTTCTCCTTCTTCTTCTTCAGATCTTTTCATTGGCCATCCAAGCAAAGCTGGCCAAGAGATGGAACAAGAAGTTACAGAGGCATAAGAGAGGATGAAACTCAGAATGATACCATTTTCAGGTTGAGGCATCTTAGAAATTATGGAGTCCTCCTCCATAATTTTAAACATAAGGAAATGGAGAGAGGTAAACAGCCTTGGGCAAGGATACTTAGCTAGTTCAATTTCAGAGCTAGAACTTGAACCCAGATCTCCTACCAGGGGTGGGGAATTTGTAATCCATTGCTCTTTTTACCACACCACCAGTTTCCATTTGTCCCTCCAGGTATTTTATGTTTTTGGCTAGGTTCTTTTTGACCTCAATTAGTAAGATATCATGTGTCTCAGAAAGAAGAGAGATGAGGGGCAGCTAGGTGGCACAGTGGATAGAGCACTGGCCCTGGATTCAGGAGGACCTGAGTTCAAATCCGGCCTCAGACACTTACTAGCTGTGTGACCCTGGGCAAGTTGCTTAACCCCTGGCACAAAAAAAAAAAAAAAAAAAGAGAGAGAGAGAGAGAGAAAGAAGAGAGTTAGCTCACTGTCAAAGGCTAACTATTTAGTCAGCTTCAGGCCCAAGGAAGGGTACAGCAGTCCCTAAAAACATCAGAGGGCTGTTTCCTTTTCCTTCTGCACCAAAACTGTGAAAAGGCATTTGAATAACTAAAGAATTTATGATTAATTCTCAAGAAACTCCAGGTGTGAGCACTCTTTCCACCAACACAGATTTAAAAAAAAAAACAAAAAACAAACAAGCTATGACTTAGATGTTCCCTGAGCCACATTCAAATAAAGTCACTAGCCAGGATCGAGTAGATAAATTCTAAGGAGTCACAGGTTAAATGACTTGTAGCATTTGAACTCAGGTCTTTCTGACTCCACATTTAGCGATCTAATCTGCTAGCTATGCTGCCTGTAGATTTTTAATCTTCACAGTTGACACATTCAACTTGATTTACCAACAAAATGAATTTTCTGGCATTAAAATATACATTTAAAAGTCATTAAAAAGTGTCCCTTAATGTACTGCTTATTATAATCTAGGCAGGGGGGGAGGGGAGGGGAGGTACCTTTGGCCTTGAGGCCACATGTGGCCCTCTAAGTCCTCAAGTGTGGCCTTTTTTGGCCACATGGCCTCAAGGGCGTAGGTTCCCCACCTCTGATCTAGGGTGTTACCCACCTGGCCTACACCTAGTCCCGGTTCTGCTACATTGGAATAGATTTAAAAAAAAAACAAAACATTAATTCATTCAACTTGCATTGATTAAGCCTCTACAAAAGCGTGCTGCTTATTCTCCCTGCTTCAAGCCTCTCCCCACTCCAATCCACAGATTCCTAAAGAACAGGTCTGACCATGTTACCCCACTGCTCAATAAATTCCAGTAATTCCCTATCACCTCCAGAATTAAATATAAAATCCTGTTTGGCATTCAAAGCCCTTCAAAACCTGTCCCACCTACTTTTCCAGTCTTCTTATGCCCACACACACACACACACACACACAGATCTAGTGACACTGGTCTCTTTTCTGTTCCTTAAACAAGAGACTCCATTTTTCAACTCTGGGATTTTCACTGACTTTCCCCCATGCCTGAAGAGCTCTCCCTCTTTATTGTTCCTCTCTTGGCTTCTCTGGCTTCAAGTCCCAGCTAAAATCCCATATTCTACAATTCCTCTTAATACCAGCGTTTTCCCTCCGTTGATTATCTCCAAGTTATCTTGAGTATAGCTCATTTGCACATAGCTGTTTACAAGTTTTTATTGTCTCTCCCATTAGACTATGAAGTCCTTGAAGGCAGGAACTATCTTTTTGCCATTTTTTTTTAACCTTAACACTTAGCACAGTGCCTGGCATATAGGAGGTACTTAATAAATTTTAGTGATTGAATACAAGACATTGCCAAATATTCACTTTGCCAAAATTTTAGAAGGTACTTTTATATAACAAAGTAACATAAAAATGCTATTTTGGAAAAGGAACTTCTCAATTTCTTTGATAACAGCAATGGAAACACACACAGAGGACAGAGTTCGAGGTGGAGAGACCACCAATTGAGACTAGGCGGGATAGAACCCAAAGGGAACAATGACACGGGCTGCTTAAATGACCCCAACTGAAAGTCAACCACATCTCCCTGAGAAAGAGAAGAATAGCAGAGGTGAGCCATGTGTCTGATTTGAAGGAACCATGAGGAAATGGAAAAGTAACAGCTGGCACTCAAAAGTCTGAAGGAAAAAGAAAAAAAATTAAAGAGCTAGCTAGGACAGAGCTTTGGCAAAGGTTGAGTTTCTTGAGAGAGAAGCAAGATCCATCCCAGGAGCCTTCTGTTAGATCAGAAAGAGAAAGGAAAAATTAGTACTGACGTCTGGAGAGTCAGGGAAGGAGAGAGATGGTAATAATTATATAGGAGAGGTATCTTCCGTGAAAGCCCAACTGAGGAAAGTAAGAGGAAGAGTGTAGGCCCTGTATAGAAGAACTGACAATCAGAGAGAAGAAGGAAGGTAGAAGGAGAGACCTGTTAAACTAAAGCTAAAGAAGGCGGGGATAGGGGAGCAGGAGAAAGTGTGGGAGGCAAAGCTTTCATCAGTATGGTTTGTAAGGGAGAGCCTGGATCAAGGTTTTAAACTGAAGACTAGCTGTGTGGAAATAAGACAGGCTGTGGTGACACTCTTAGCAAGACACACAGCCAGATTCTTTATTAAGACCCATCAACCGAGGAAGTTTCAGCTGGACTTGAATGTCAGCCAGCTTCCTGACACCACTGGCTGGAATTTCTCCTTTTCCCATTCCAGTAATTATAGGAAGGGAAAGGCAGCATAGAGCAGCTCCCCCTGGGGGCATGAGCTCCAGAGTCCTTTAAGAAACCCATAGCATGTAGCAGATTCAAAATCTCATTGTTGTGCTTGCTCTGACGTAGTTGCTGCATACACACCTTAACGTTCAAAGACTTGGTCCTGGGGGAAGGCAGTTCCAGGCTGGATCAGGTGCCTTGTTAGGAATAAGCTTTGGGATAAATGATGGTCATGGGAGTACAGGACGACAAGCAAGGGCTAATTATTTAGCTGAGGGATAGTGACCTAGGGTAGAATGACCCACTAGCTGACAGAGATGGGACAGCTGGATTTCAAACCCTTGTAGAAAGAACTCCAGGGAGTCAGGAGATGAGATCCTAAAGGGCAGAGTCTGGGTCCCAAGAGGCAAAACACTATTCCAGGACCCTTGTATATATAAAGAGAGACCTAGGAACACAGTGGAAATACTGACAAGAAAGCTGGAATACTTAAAAGGATATAGTTCATGTGATTATATGCTATTCAAAATTTAATACTAATAATAACTAACATGGACTGGGAAAAGATTTGGAAAAAAGCATCTTCCATATTTCATAGCAAAGGTGGGGGACTATGAGTTTGAAATATTACATGTTCTGTCAGATAAGGGATACAGTCAGATATGGGTTTTTTTTGTTTGTTTGTTTTTGCTGATTTTCTTTTCTTTTTAAAAACCTTCGCTACAAGGAATGTCTGGCTGGGTAGAAGTGGGAAGTGAAATATCTGGAAATGAGTGTGATGGCAAAATAAAAAGGCATCTATAGAAAATAAAATATTTTTAAAAGAATGCATGTTATAATGATCAGCTGTGTAGAAGTCAAAAAGTCAAACATTATAGACACTAACAAGGCTCCCTTTGGTTAAATGGCTACCACTTAAAAATCTGTGTGGGTGTTTTTGGTTTTTTTCCCATTTGTTTGTTTCTAACCTTACTTGCCTCCAATAAGTTGTTGTTCTTGATCTTATCCAGGAGCCTTAGCAAAGAGCCAGGAAGCAGAGGTGACTACAACTTTCGCCTTTTCTACCTTCTGAAGCTTTGCAAATGTAAACTTCCTTTAAGAAAAGAGAAAGAGAGAAATCCTTGAGAAGGAGCTTTTTCTAAAGAAAACTTAAAAATCTTAAATGAAAGAGAAAGCTGGGATTTCTGAGGCTCTCCAAGTTTTCTAGTGTTTTGTTTTGTTTTTTTCTATTCTCTTCCTTTGTCTCTCCTGTCTTCACACTTGTTCTCCTGACCATCCCCAAAACTGGCTAAAATGCACCAAAGATTTAGAGCAGAGATGGGATTGTGGGTAGTAAGGACAAGCCTAAATGGCTATGACATTTGAAGCCAACTCAACTTCTCAGGAAACTTCCTTCTTTCCTTTCCTCCCTTCCTACCTCCCGCACTCCCTCCTTCCTTCCTGCTTCCTTCCTTCCTTTCTTCCTTTCTTCCTTCCTTCCCCTCTATCATTTCCTTCTATCTCTACTTTAAAGGTTGGGGGGGGGGGCGTAGCCCAGAGGTAAAGAAGGTGTAATCTAAGAGAGGTCAGGCCTTTCAGTGGATTCCATTGTCTTCAGTCCTCCCAATTCTACATCCTTGCCTACCTACTCCAATGTTCAAAAGGAGAAAACCCCAGCTGGAAACCCGCAGGCCGCCTCCCAGCAGAAGTGAAGGGGTTAAGAGTTTAATAACAGAGGCCACAGAGCAAAGCAGAAGTTAGGCCCAGCTGCGCCCCTCCCCCAGCCTGCCGGCCTCCCCTTTCCCTGCTGCAGTCCTTTCCTTTTCCACTGGAGAGCCTAGGCAGTACTGCTTTACTCAAGTGCCTCTTTCACCCACTGTGCTCCTGCCCCACTTGTGTGATGTAAAAAAAATCCTTTTGTTTCCTCTTTAAGACATCAGCCTCAGGGGCCATTATAGGAGAAGAAAGGTAGCCTGGGCTTTTTTATCCAAAAGAAACCATTAAAGGGTTTTCCTGTGTCCAGTTGATCTGCTCAGTTCTGTGCACTAAAAGGCCAACCCCAAAGGGACCCCACCACTGCTCAGGGAAGAAACACGAGTGCTTTGGGCCTCCACCCCACCCAGGCACTTGGGTGCTTTGTCTGCAAAAGGCCATAAGGAGAAATTGGAATTGCCAATAAGCTACCAGCACAGTCATCCATTTTATTCTCTTTCTGTCCATCCTGGTTTCTTCCCAACTACCCCAAGAATAAATGAGGGACTTAGAAAACAATGACAATCTGCACCCACCATGATAGTGCCTGTATTCATGCATACACAAGACACCCCACAATTCCATCAAATCTAAAGACCAAGGAAATGGGCCCCACCCCCTCTACTAATTTACAAAAGCCTCCTAGCCCTTGAGAGTATTCCTGGACTGTGCCACTGAGTGTACAGAAGAATGAATGCAAACAGTTGCTCCACTGGGAAGGAATGTAAGAACTGCTGAAGGTATGCTCTGTATGTATGTGAAGAGAGACATAGATGGGAATGAATGGTGGGTAAGACTCAGCTCTCCCATGATAGCAGGAACCTAGAGTTTTGTCAATTGGGGGACTAAAAGAGGGCCTTTTAAACTTCCTTAAGGAGCTATTTTGCATAATACAGTCTGGGAAACATTGATGAAAGGAACTGGAGGTTTCATGTGACTCATCAGAAAGTAATCTAACACCGATTAATTATTTATGTCTTCCTCAAGAACTTGTAGCCCAAAATGCTCACTCTGCATGTGTGCTCTGCTTTACCTTGTCTCCCTGTCAAAACAATAACGAGAAGAAACGCCAACAGGCTGAAAGCCCTGCCTGCTAGAGAGAGCTTCTTTGAATTCTAGGTCTGCAGGGGCAGAGGAAGGGGGAGGGGAGAAACAGTTTGGAGCAGTGGTCAGGTTCTGGGAAAGCATGGAGGCTCAGGCTCGTCTCTGGGGTTGGCGTGGGCCTCCCAGCAAATGATTCAATGGGTGAGTAGGTGGAGGTTCCTGAGGGCTCTAATTTTCTAAATGCAGGTACTGCATTTGGTGATGGGGAAGGGAAAGGGGAGGGAGGGCATACAATTATATGTCCAATCAGCAAAGAGTCCAGGAAAAAAAAAAAGGTCTCTAAAGGTTCCCTGTTGTATCCATATAAAAGACAGTAGATGAAGTGTACATCTCTCTAGCTGGAATTCTCCAAAGAGTGGCTTTCTTTCAGATCTTCTGCTCTTTTACCATGAATATAAATATTTTCCCCACTTACCATATGTTGCCCATGCACTCCACAGAATTCATTGCCACAGTCATGCTGGGCTCTAGGCAAAAGGAAGGGAATGCCCTTCTCTCACACAAGGGTAGGGAGGGGGGAGGAAGAGAGCAGTGTTGTCTAAGGGACAATGTCACTTTCCTCTTCCTCCAGATTCTTTGTCAATTGCTGGAGAAATAATTGACCTCAAGCTACTTCAGTCACAACCAATAGAAAAATGGAATGGTGATGTGTCCAGCTGTTCAAGGGAAGGAAGGCAAGCAGGCTAGAAAACAAAGGTAGCACGGAATAGAGCTGACATGGAAAATATTTAAAGCTTCAAGTTGGAATTCTCGAACAATCCAGTACTTTCATTGTTAAAAACAATAACTAGAATTCTCTTCTTGAGCTGTAACAGCAAATTGTACTACTTTATTTATGCCTTTGAGTAATTTAAAAGGGGAATCCCAACTCTGAAACCCTTGAATGAAGCTTTGTCCCTTTTTTTCAGCATTATAACCTTTTCCCTTGCAAGGGCTACATTTTCAATAGTATATTTCCCAACACCCTCCAATGAATCAGCAGCAAGATGATTCAGGAGCTAAGGGGGTGGTTTTAAAACTTTAGGGAGAATTGCTTGAATTGTTGTTGTTTGTAGGCAGTTGGAGGAGACAAAGAATGAAAATGGGCCTGAGAAAGGGGTGAGAGGTTTGTAAGAAGGAGGATGGGGTGAAGAAATTCGAGAAAAGATATACGAAATTCTGTTTTCTTGGTAAGAAGATGGTAGACTGGCTTGTTAAAATGTATATTGGATTTCAGAGCACAAGTTGTCCCATTTACTAAGCTGATCCTGCTCCAGGATGGACTAATCAAACAAAAATCAATACAGATATTTGATGCCACCAATGTGGTAACAAGCAAGTACAATATCAAACAGGCCTCAAACACCCACCAGCTCTTAACCTACCACCAGAATGTAGAATATTTCTCTAAGAGTGGGGAAGGAAACCGTAGGAAAAATTCAGCTGCTGCAGAAGCAAAACAAGAGTTTCACCTGAACACATTTTCTCTTCCAACTTTGGGCTAAACTAATCCTATGAGCTAAGTGCTAGCAAGCAGCCACAGGACACGCATGTATCTTACAGAATATAGGAGAGCCAAGCTTACAGCAACTGCATGTTCCAGATTTTCTGGACTATTTGGTTTAGAAAAAAGAAAGTACAGTGTGTCCCAAAAAGTCTTAGTATTGTTTTAGGCTTCAATACTTCAAACTGCACTAAGGCTTTTGTATATTTTTATCGAGATTTATGATCTGATCTTGTCATTATCCTGAAACTCAAGAAACTTCGGTGGCTCCCTATTGTCTCTCCAATAAAATACAAATTCCTTAGTTTGGCATTCAAAGCCCTTCACAATCTACCTTTGCAGACAAAGACTTCAAATTGCTTTACTTCACAAACTCTACATTCCAGTAAAACTGACCCATTGCTGCCTGGGAGATCAGCATTCCACACAAGCTATCCTATATATCTGAATCTCTTAGAGTAGTTGGCTTCCTTCGAGGCTCATCTCAGGTGCCATCTCTAGTGGGGGAAGCGTTTTCTGACCCCAGTACTTGTCAGCGCTCCTTTCCAACTCATATTATATTTATCAAATCTGTATAGATGTTGGATCTTCTGAGTAGAACAAAAATTCCTTGAAGGGTAAGGGCATCCTCAGTAGTAGGAATAGTGCCTGTACTATTGCCACTAGTGGCATTCAATAAATGTTTGTTGAATTGAATGAGTGTAGGATTTAGAGAATATCTATTCCAACCCTCCACCCTCCATTTAATAAGTGAGGAAACTTAAGTCTTGGAGTGGAAATAAGGATTATAAATAATAAAGCCAATAAGCAAGAGAGTAGTGATTTAACCTAGATCCTCTGACTAGTACTGAAGTCCAGCACTTTTTCCTCTTTAAAAGGACTATCTAGGGGCGAAGCCAAGATGGCAGAGGGAAAGCAGTGACTTGCTTGAGCTCTCCCTCAAACCCCTCCAAATACCTTTAAAAAAAAATGGCTCTAAACAAATTCCAAAACAGTAGAACCCACAAAAAAAACAGAGTAAAACAAATTTGAAGCCCAAGACAACTTGGATGGCTGATCAAAAGGGTATATCATGCGGGGGGGGGGGGGGGGGGGGGGGGGGGGGGGGGGGGG
>NW_020954590.1:6621139-6622940 GCF_900497805.2 Vombatus ursinus | reverse complement strand
TGGGGGGAGGAGCGCAGTTAGGCTCAGATCGCAGTGACCCTGGAGCAGGCCTCAGAGGACTGAATCTCAGGCAGCTGTGGGGCTTCCAGACTTCTCAACCCATGAACGCCAAAGCCAACTTAGAAGGTCAGTGGGAAAAGTCTGTGACTGCAGTGAGAGAAGAAGCTAGGTCTCAGCCACCCCCAGGGCAGCGGCTGCCTCCTAAGCTTCTGGCCTACAGACTGAGGGGGAATCAAGTGGCTGATCAGAGGGGGATTACAAGGATCTCTTTGCCAGTGCTGAGGCAGGAATCTCTTCCTTTGCCCATGCTTGGATCTGGGTCATAGTTCTGAGGGGTGGTCCTGGGGCAAGGAGAAGCACTGGTGTGGTAGAGCTTGTTGTGGCGGTGGAGAGGAAACACCTCCCCCCTTATCATAGCACCTTGGAAGTACTGAAAATTTTCAGTTCCCTAGAAGTATCTCTGAAAACAGCTGTACCAACCCCCAAAGCTTGGGACAGTACATTCTCCACATTGGAAGCAAACTGTTACCTTAAAAAGAGTTTAAAACTCAAGTAATTGGTTGGGATCATGAGCAAGCAGTGCAAAAAGAGTCAAACTATATTATCTTACTTTGGTGACAGAGAAGATCAAAACATACAACCAGAAGAAGACAACAAAGCCAAAGCTCCTACATCCAAAGCCTCCAAGAAAAATATGAATCAGTCCCAAGCCTTGGAAGAGCTCAAAAGGGATTTTGAGAAGCAAGTAAGAGAAGTAGAGGAAAAACTGAGAAGAAAAATGAGAGTGACACAAGAAAATCATGAAAAGCAAGTTAACAGCTTGCTAAAGGAGACCCAAAAAAATACTGAAGAAAATAACACCTTAAAAAATAGCCTAACCCAAATGGCAAAAGAGGTCCAAAAAGTCAATGAAGAGAAGAATGCCCTAAGAAGCAAAATTGGACAAATGGAAAAGGAAGTCCAAAAGATTGCTGAAGAAAGTACTTCAGTTAGAAGCTAGTGACTTTACGAGAAATCAAGACACTGTAAAACAAATCCAAAAGAATGAAAAATCAGAAAACAATGTGAAATACCTCATTGAAAAAACAACTAACCTGGAAAATAGATCCAGGAGAGAGAATTTAAAAATTATTGGACTATCTGAAAGCCATGATCAAAAAAAGAGCCTAGACATCATCTTTCAAGAAATGATCAAGGAAAACTGCCCTGATATTTTAGAACCAGAGGGCAAAATAGAAATTGAAAGAATCTACCGATCTCCTCCTGAGATTCCCAAAGGAAAACTCCTAGGAAAATTGTAGCCAAATTCCAGAGTTCCCAGGTTAAGGAGAAAATATTACAAGCAGCCAGAAAGAAACAATTCAAGTATTGTGGAAACACAATCAGGATAACACAAGATTTGGCAGGGCATGGAATATAATATTCCTGAGGGCAAAGGAAATAGGATTGCAACCAAGAATCACCTACCCTGCAAAACTGAGTATAATTCTTCAGGGGAAAAAATGGTCATTCAGTGAAATAGAGAACTTTCAAGCATTCTCGATGAAAAGACCAGAGCTGAATAGAAAATTTGACTTTTCAATACAAGACTCAAGTGGAACATGAAGAGGTAAACAGGAAAGAGAAATCATAAGAGACTTATTAAGGTTGAACTGTTTACATTCCTTCATGGAAAGATGATATTTGCAACTCATGAGACCTTTGTCAGTATTAGGGTAGTTGGGGGGGGAAATTATATGTATGTATATATATACATAGATAGATAGATAGATAGATAGATAGATAGATAGATAGATAGATA
>NW_020954590.1:6534378-6621129 GCF_900497805.2 Vombatus ursinus | reverse complement strand
ATAGATAGATAGATAGATAGATAGATAGATAGATAGATAGATAGATAGATAGATAGATAGAGGGCGCAGGGTGAGTTGAAGATGAAGGGATCATATCTGGAGAACAAAATTAAGGAGTAAGAGAGGATTATACTAGGAGAAGGAGAAAGGAAACGTAGAACAGGGTAAATTATCTCACAAAAAACAGAAAAGAAAAGGCTCTTACAGTGGAGGGGCAACAGGGAAAGGTGAGAGGGATTGAGTGAATCTTATTCTCATAGGATTTGACTTAAGCAGAGAATAACGTACACACTCAATTGGGTATGGAAATCTGTCTTACCCTATAGGAAAATAGGAGGGGAAGGGGACAAGAGAGTAGGGGGATGACAGAGAGGAGGGCAGATTGGGAAAGGGGGTAATCAGAAGCAAATACTTCTGAGCAGGGACAGGGTCAAAAGAAAGAATAGAATAAATGGGTGGGCGGGATAGGATTAAGGGAAATAGAGTTAGTTTTTCACAGCATGTCTACTATAGAAGTGTTTTGCATAACTGCACATGTATAGCCTATATTGAGTTGCTTGCCTTTTCAATGAGGGTGGGTAGGAAGGGAGGAAGGGAGAAAATTTGGAACCCAAAGTTTTAAAAACACATGTTTAAAAAAAATGTTTTCATATGCAACTGGGAAATAAGAAATACAGGAAATGGGTTACAGAAATCTATCCTGCCCTACAGGAAAATAGAAGGGGAAGGGGATAAGAGAAGGGGGGAAGAAATAGAAGGGAAGGCAGTCTAGGGGAAGGGGTATTCAGAAAGCATGCCGTCGTGGGGTGGGGGGAAGGATGAGATGGGTTGAAAATTTGGAACTCAAAATCTTGTAGAAGTAAATGTATTAATTAATAATACAATACAATAATTAATAATACAATAATAACAAAAATAATTAAATGTATTAATTTTTAAAAATTTTAAAAATTAAAAGGACTATCTATCCTTTGCAGTATGAGTTCTTCAGAAAATATGGTCTTCCAGCCTATAGCATGAAGTTTATGGGAATTATGTCACAAGGATATAATCTCTGTAGAAGGTTTTCAAGTACATAGAGGCAGCTAGGTGGTGCAGTAGATAAAGCTCTAGTCCTGGAGTAAAGAAAACCTAAATTCAAATCTGACCTCAGACACTCGATGTATGATGCTGGTTGTTTAGTTATTTCAGTAGTGTCTGACTCTTCATGACTCCATTTGGAGTTTTCTTGGCAAAGATACTGGAGTGGTTTGCCATTTCCATCTCCAGCTCATTCTACAGATGAGAAACTGAGGTAAACAGGGTTAAGTGACTTGCCCAGTATGTATCTGAAGCTGGATTTGAACTCAGGAAGGCTCATCTTCCTGACTCCAGGCCTGGCACTTTGTTCACTTTACCTACTACCTGGACAAGTCACTTAACCTCTGTTTGCCTCAATTTCCTCAGCTGTAAAATAAAGATCATAATAGCACCTGCCTTACAAGATTTCAGTGAGGATCAAGTGAGATATTTGTAAAGCACTTAACACAGCACCTCAGGACACATAGTAATAAATGCTGTTTCCTTCCTATGACAGCTTTGTAACTCCCCCCATTACATACCCTGCTACCCAGGTAAGAACAACAATCCCAACACACCTTCATCAGCCCACACAAGTTTCTCCTTGGAATTGTGAGGAATGTGTGATGGAGGGAGAAAGCACCATGTAGAAGCATATTAAAAATTACCTTTTAAGTTCAACTGAAAATATTAAAAAAACAAATACTTCTCTAGTCTAAAGTCCTCTCCAGACTTTTTCTCCTTTAGGAACCTATGTAAAATGTTGGAAACAAAAATTAAAATCTTTGAGAACTGAATTAAAAGTGGTAACCAAATTTAAAACAAAAATGCCTCTTCTCTAATTAAGATTGTTGCTTTCCACCTTCCCTGAAAGGAAGAAAGTTAAGACTTGCTTAAAGGCAATACCTTCCTTGCCCTTACC
This sequence comes from Vombatus ursinus, assembly GCF_900497805.2. Lineage (NCBI taxonomy): Eukaryota > Metazoa > Chordata > Mammalia > Diprotodontia > Vombatidae > Vombatus > Vombatus ursinus. Next base: position 6,619,148 of record NW_020954590.1, on the reverse strand, counting down.
AAAGGGATTAATGTATAGATCACCTGGAGGTCCCTTTGATTACCAAGAAACACTTGAAGAAGTGCTCCAGAAAAGATGGAATAATTTTAGATTAAAGAGCTTGTTTTATTAGGTGGAGTAGAAAGTTAAACCAAAATTGTAGTTACTATTCCTTGTAGGAGTCCTGAAGTTGCCATTTCTCGCTTCCCTTTCTTTACTCAGGCCATTCCCTATGGGTAAAATGTTCTCTGTTCAATTTAATTCAGCAAACATGTATCAAGCACCTACTGGAGATATGATGACAAAACTATAACAGTTCTTGCTTTATAGGGATATCCAGCTACAAGAAAGAAGCAACATATACATAAGTACATATTTATTTACGGTTATTAAGTAGGTAAATATTAATCATATACAATGTAATATGAAAAAGGAGAAAACAAATGACAGGGAGGTAGGGGGGCGAAGGTGGTTAAGAAAGGGTTCATCTCAATGCCATTTTGCTGAAATCCTAGCCAGTTTTTGAAGGCTGAGCTCAAATGTCACTTCCTCCATGGAGCCTGCCCTGATACCTCATGGTAAGAACGTCCCAACCCCTCTTCCCACGGACCCCACTGTGGTTTACATTTCTCAGAGCCCTTTACCTTTCCGGCCCCTTTGGCCTTTATCATTTTGATTCATACTTACTCACATACAAGTTGTTTCCCCCTATAAGGCTGTGAACTCTATGAAAGCAGCTGCTATGTTTTACTTAATCATCATACCTGTTTCTAGGACAGTGTTCTGTAAATAATAGGTGTTTTTAAAAATAATTTTTGAAATTATTTTAGTTGGAGACAGTATAGTACCTGAAAAGAACAATAGCCTTGGAATCGGAGAACCTCTATTCAAATCCTGCTTCTGACATTTACTCCCTCTGTGACCTGGGCTCAGTCACTTAGCCTCATTTTCTTAGATCTGAAATGAGGGGAACTACCTGGACTGTGGGGTTCCTTCCTATGATCCTAAACCAGAGTAATGGGAAAAAGTCCTAGGATGAATCAGAGACCAAATTTTGATGAGGCTCTGCAGTCAACTAGCTACGTGATCTTAGAGTCAATTGCATAATTGCTCTCTACCTCAATTTTCTCAACTGTTTAAAAAAAAACCAAACCTATTGTACTAGATGATTTCTCAGGTTCCCTTTTAGCTCTAACGTCTGCTGCTATAAATTAGGGGTATCTTCAAGTAATCTAGAAAAAGCAATCCAGCAAAGTCACAGAAAATTCTGGGTAGAATTAATGAGTAATAATAATAATAACTGACATTTATATAGCACTTACTAAGTTCCAGGCACTATGCTAAGTGCTTCATAATTATGATTTCATTTGATTCTCATAACAAACCTGAGAGATAGGTGATATTATTTTCCCAATTTCGCAGATGAGCTAAGGCAAAGAGTAAGTGACTCGAGCTGAATCACACAGCAAGGAAGTATCCAAGGCTGGATTTGAACTCAGATCTTCCTATCTCCAGGCCCTGTACTCTATCCATTGCACCATCTAGCTACAGTTAAATCATAACTTCAAAGGATAAAATACTTTCTATCACAATAGAAGTGTTCAAATGAGCACAATATACAGAAATACCTAGGAAGAGGAATCAGAGATGGGAGGAAACAGACATGTGACCTTAGTATTTGAAACCTAAGTAATTGGGATACTGATGACAGAAATGAGAGGGGGGATGTTTTGGGGAAAGTTGATGAGCTCATTTTTAAAGAAGTAGAATTTGCAGTGCTAACGGGACACCCAAGTGAATTTCCAGTAGGCCGGTTAGAGATATCAGCAATACTGGTATACAGGAAAGAAGAGAGGCCTGAAAATTTGGAAGTAATCCACACAAAGTTGATAGTTGAAGCAGTGGAGATAGATAAGAATTCCAAGAGTGGCAGTATGGAGACCATTTGAAGGCTGGTACTCAATCTTGGGAAATGCTTATTGTTAGGAAGGGAAGAGGGCAAAGTTCAGGCCATATGGCATCGCGATCTCGCCATCACCGAGAAAGTTCCACATTCATGTTTGAGTGTGAAATCATCTGAAAGTCTTCTCTCTGTTTATAATCTGTCGCCATTCCACTTCCTCCTCAGGTTCATAACAGCAGACCTTATTCTTTGTCCTCAATGATCTCTAATTGCTCTGGTCCTCAGTTCTTTCCCAGGCCCATCAACTGATTACATTATTCCCTTCCCCCATTTTGGCCCATTGGTAAATCTGGGAAACTTAAGCTGACCTCTTCCCTCAAGTCCCTTGTTTCTTTTTCCTCTCGAAAGTATTGTCCTTCCAAACCCCAGTCTTGGATCATTTCCATCACCCACTGCCTTTACTCCTCAAGTGCTACTGAACAAAACTGGAGAAAATCATGAAACTGTTCTATTGGGGTACTAGAAATTTATATTACATGATCTCAACTGGGCACTCACTGCAGGAAGGCAAACTTTTTACACCTCTCTAATTGACTCATTATACCATTCACCAAAGTCACTTTACCAAACTTTTTCACACCTCCCATAGCTCTCTCTCTCTCTCTCTCTCTCTCTCTCTCTCTCTCTCTCCCCTACCCTGTCAGAAGAAAAGCTTGCTTATATTTTACTGAAAAATATTGAGGTTGTTCACAGAAAGCTCCCTCTTCTCACCAATTTCTCATGTCACATCACTCACATGATTTCTTCTACTATCTCCTCATCCACCCATCTCAGATAATACAGTAGCCCTTCTTGCCAAGACAAACCCCTCTACATGCACAAATGAGCCAATTCCATGGCCATTTCTCTGGCAGATTGAACCCTGTCATCCCTACTCTCTTACTAACCTTCAATCTCTCCCTATCTACTAGCTGTTCCCTATTACCCACAAACATGCCTGTGTTTCCCCTCATCCTTAAAAGACCCTCACTTGATACATCCATCCCTTCTAGTTATTGACTACTCTCTCCTTTTTTATGGCTATACTCTTTGGGAAGACTACAATAATACGTGTCCCACTTTGTTTGCTCTCATTCTTTTCTTAACTCTTTGAAGTCTAGCATCTGACCTCATCATTCAACTGAAACTGTTGTCTCCAAAGTTACTAACGGTTTCTAAATTGCCAAATCGAATACCATTTTCCCAACCCTTATCTTTTTTGACCTCTCTGCAGTCACCCTCTTCTCCTTGACACTCTCTTCTCTCTACATTTCCATAACCCATCTCTCCTTGTTCTTCAACTCCCTGTCAAACCCCTTTTTCTTAGTTTTCTTTGCTGAACTTTCACCCAGTCATGCCTGCTAATCATAGCTATGCCCCAAAACTCTGTTTTGGACTTTCTTCTCTTCTTTCTCAATAGTATAGAAGCAGCTTATCCGCTCCCATGGATTCAATTGTCAATTCTCCAATCTATATATCCAGCCTTATCTTCTCTTCTGACCTCTGGTCTCACATCTCCAACTGCCTATTGGGCATCTCAAACTGCATGTCCCAAAGACATCTTAAACTCAGTATGTCCAAAACTTAATTCATAATCTTTCCCCCAAACCCTCCCCTCTTTCTAACTTCTCTATTACTGTCATGGGTACCATCACCTTCCCAGTTTCCTAGATTCTAGGTGTCATCCAAAACTTCCCACTCTTTCTCACTCCCCATATCCAATCAATTATCAAGGTCTATCACATCTACAATTTCATGGATATTATGCCCCTTTCTCTCTTCTGACACTACAGCCACCCTGGTAAAGGTCACATCACCTCACTCCTGGACTATTACAATAGCATTCTAGTTGGTCTCTTTTCTCAAGTCTCTCCCCTACTTCAGTCTATACTTTATTCAACTGTGAAATTAATTTTCCTAAACACCAGATCTGACTATGTCACCCTTCATTTCCAGAGGTTCTCGTTACCTCCAGGATCAAATATGGAATCTTCTGTTTTGCTTTTAAAGCCTTTTAGCTAAAATCCTACCTTGTACAAGAAGTCTTTTCCAGTCTTTCTTAAGGCTAATACTTTCCTTCTGAGAGTATCCCCATTTTATCCTGTACATAGCTTGTATGTACCCAATACATAGTTGTTTGCATTTTGTCTCTATTAGACTGTGAGCTCCTTGAGTTCAGGGTACTAAATCGGTGATTAATAAATGCTTGTGGACAGACCTAGTGATTAATTCATAAGTAAACAATGGTTAAGCTCATCATGCTCTGGGTTTATGTAGAACAAGTTCAATCTTGAGAGGACCCACAAAATATCATATATCTCCAGGATTTTAGCTGAGACTTGAACAAAAGCATTCTATGCAAGAGAAAAAGCCAGTGAAAATTCAAGGATCTGAGAGATGGAAAGTCTTGTTAAAGGAACAGCAAGGAGGCCAGTGTCACTGGTTCATAGGGTATGTGGAAGGAAGTGAGATGTTAGAAGAATGAAAAAGTAGAGAAAGGGTTCAGGTAATGAAGGGCTTGGGAAAGCCAGAATATTTCATATGTAAACCTGGAGTTAATAGGGAGCTAGTGAAATTTATTGAATAGGAAAAAGACACCCCTACTTAAAGAAGTGACTTTAGAAGCTCACTTTAATAGCTGACTGGAGGATAGATTGGAGTGGTGAGAGACTTGAGGCAGGGAGACCAAACAATAGGCCAGTGCAAAAAGTATTTCATCCCACAGAAACACAGAAAGGTTCATGAGTCAAAGGCTTAAAAGGATTACAATAGCCATAAACAATGGATACAATTCATCTATAGTGATCCCCACCTTCCAGCAGCATACTATATATATAGCCTCCAAGACTCAATGCACCATTCTATTTCTTGGGGTCTTCTAAGAAGAGAAGCAATTCTGAGATTACTATCACCCGAACATTTTGTTTAGTATGACATAGACAGACAGACAGATGGATGAGAGGTACATAGATAGAAAGATGTATAGCTATTTTAATATAATTGATTTCCTTTGTTACTATATATATATATATATACATATATATAATTTTATGCATTTAAAACAAGTGTCCCTTTTGTTTCTAGAGTTCTCAATCTAAGGAGCTCCAAGAGAAAACAGGAAGAAGGACTTGCTCAGGCCCCAAGCATCCACTAAAGCCAATTGCCATGGCCTGGCATAACTAAGAAGAAGCTGTGATATAGTAACAAGATTACAGAATGTGAGAGTTGGAAACAAGAGTATGCTGGCAAATGTTTAACTGTGCACAGAACACACTTTTTAAGTTCAATCTGTTTGTAGTTTTCCATGGTATAATATAAATGCTCAAACTGAAAAATTTAACACTAGGCTCTTGCCAGCTTCTAAGCGCTGTCTCCAGCACACCTGTTTGGAAGGGCTCTCAGTAGCCACCTCGCCTAAACCATACTCAAAAGGAATCTCAAATATAACATAAATGAGAAGCGGTCATCCAGTCTCTGCTAGAAGACCTCTAATGTGAAAGAACCCCTCCCCTACTCCAAGCCAGCGCATTGTGTTTGGGAGCAATTCCAATCATTAAACAAGAAGTTTTTCCTGTTACCAAGTCTAAATTGACTTCTTTGACACTTGCACCCCTTGCTATCTGAGGCTAAACAAGCCTAAACTCTCTTTCACACAATCAATGGTCCTTCACATACTTGAAAATAACTCTCATGTTATCATAGTCTTCAGGCTTAACAGTTCCAGTTGCTTCACATTGCAGGGACGCAGGGTCCTTGGCTATCCTGGTCACCCTCTCTTTTTTTTTAATGTTCTCCAACTTCTTGATTAAAATATTGCACCTAGAATTGAGCAAAATACTCCAAACATGGCCTAAACAATGTAGAATAGACAGAGAATATCACCTCCTTATTCCTAAAAGTTCTGTCTCTCTTAATGCAACTCAAGATTTCACTAGCTCTTTTGACTGTCACATCACACTGCTGATTCATATTGAGCCAGATGTCCGCCAAAACCCCTAGATCTTTTTTTTTAAATGAACTGCTGTTGAACCATAAATCCCCTATTCTTTAATAATGAACTTGAATGTTTTGAACCTAAGTGTGAGACTTTACATTTATCCCTATTCAATTCCATCTTATTTGATTCAATCCAATGTTCTAGGCCTTCTAAAATCTTTTTTGGATTCTGACTCTGTCATCCAATGTGTTAACTAACCCTCCTGGCTTTGCATCATCTGCAATTTTATGAAGCTTGTCATCTATACCTTTATGCAAACCACTGGCTAAAAATGTTAAACAGCACAAAGCCATCTAAGCACAAATCCTTGTGGCACTTCAGATCTCAGGCCACCATGTTGACATTGAACTATTCACAGCTACTCTTTGAGTCCAGCCATTAAATCAGTTCCAAAGCTTTCTAAGTATATTAGTATCTGGTCCATATTTCTGCATCATCTTCACATGAATAGTATGAGATAGTTTATCAAAAGCTTTGCTAAAATCTATGTAAGCTGGATCTTCAGCATTCCTTATCTACTAGTTTAGTAATTCTCAAAAAACAAAAAAAGTAAAGTTAGTGTGGTGATGGTATATTCTTTTAAAAAAAATTATTTTCCCCTAATTGCACGTAAAAGCAATTCTTAACATTCATAGGTTTTTTTTAAAGTTTTCAGTTCCTAATTCTATCCTCCCCTTTTTCCTCTCTCTCTTTCCTGAGATGGTAAGAAATCTCATAGGTTATACATGTACAATCATGGCATGATATATTCTTAAGGAATAAGCTAAGTGGCTCAGTACATAGAGTGCTGAAGTCAGGAAGACTTGAGTTCAAATCCAGCCTCAGACACTTATTAAATGTGTGACCCTGGGCAAGACATTTAGCCCTGTTTGCCTCTACTTCCTCACATGTAAAGTGAGCTGCAGAAGGAAATGGCAAACCACTCCAAGTATCTTTGCCAAGAAAACTCCAAATGGGGTCACAAAGAATCAGACATGATTCAAAATGACTCAACACAATTCTTAAGGAAGCCATAACAGCATCTAGTAATCACTATTTCCCTTTCTAGATGTTCATCAACCATCTCTTTAATGGTTTGTTTTTGAATTTTTTTCAAGGATAGAAATCGGCTTATCATTTACAGACTGTCGTCTTTTTGAAAATCAGGTCAACTTTTACCCTCCTTCACTCTTGTGGTATGGCTCTCATTTTTCATGAACTTTCAAATATTACTGATTCAGAAGTCACATCCGCTAGTTTTTTCAGTAGCCAAAAATGTACTTCATCCAAGCCAGGTGACTTCAATTCATCCAGGGCAACTAGGTACTCTGTTACTAAGGTGTCAGCTCTCTCAGATATTTTTGTTCTGTCATTTCCAATACAAAAGTCATTCTTCTTGGCAAAGAAAACAGGAGAGGAAAAAAATTCCTTCTCGCTTTTGTCATTTGTCATTGTCCCTTCCACCCCAAACAACAGGCTTAACCTTTCTTTGATCTTCCTTTATACTTTGGAAAATAACAACCACAAACTATTTGTTGTCCTTAACTTCTGTCACTAGTCTCAGTATATTTAAAGCTCTAGCGCTACTAGGACTGTTTTTATAGGACCAAGTCATGCTCTTATATTCATCCTTTGTTAATCGCCCATGCCTTCCTCTTCTAGGTACTTTTTTTTTTTTTGGCAGCTTGACGGTGCAGTGAATCAGGAGGACCCAAGTTCAAATGTGGCCTCAAACACTTACTAGCTGTATGACCCCGGACAAGTTGCTTAACCCTGTTTGCCTCAGTTTCCTCATCTCTAAAATGAACTGGAGAAGGAAATGGCAAACCATGCCAGTATCTTTGCCAAGGAAACCCCAAATGGGGTCTTGAAGAGTTGGACACAACTGAACAACATACTTTTTTAAAAAATCCAAATTCTTTAGTGAGTCCCCTGATCATCCACACTGGCCTCTTCAGATAACTCCACTTTTCCCACCTCATCGGAATTGTTTATCTTTTCTTATTCAGAATTTCTTTATTGAGTATTTTCCATCCCTCCCTGGCTCACTTCCCTTGAAGAAGTTCAGCCCAAGGCAGCCTACCTATATTTCCTATAAGCCACTTGCTTTAGAATCAGAAGACCCACATCACCAAGCTCAAGTTTGTCACTGATTAGCTAGGTGACTTTGGTCAGGCATCTTCACCTCTCAGTTTTCTCCTTTGTAAAATGAAAGTTGAACTAAATAATAGGTTCCCAAAGTGGGCAATACCACCCCCGGGGGGGGGGTACTACACTGATCCAGAGGGGCAGCAGTAGACTTGGGTGCAATTGGGAGGTATTGAATAAAAATAAGAGGGCAGTGGGAGCATAAGGAAAGAAGAGAAGAGAAGAAAATTTTGAAAAAAACATTCATATATGGTTCATCTGTTGTATAACAGAGTTAAAGTCATAGTGATTGCATCATTTTCCAAATAAACACACAAAACGCAAGTTATAACCAATCAGTGGTCAAGTCCGCCAACAGGTCTTAACAAGCAAATGTGGGCAGGCAAGCACGTTGCACATTGTCAGGAAGTCTAACATTCATTGGCAGGAATATATGCATGTAATGACCTGTTTATAATATGATACTATATGGTTATATGACACAATATTGCATCACCAAAATTTCAGTGCAGGAAAAAACCCCCACAAATTTACAATAAATTATTAAATTTCAGATGAGTCATTTAAAAAAAAATTTTTTTGAAATGATGCAAATTTAAAAAAAAAAACTGTTAGAGGGTTAAAGAAAGTAGATTTCCATGGGGGCACTGAGTAATTGTTTTAAAGGGAGCTGTAGGCCAAATATGTTTGGGAACCTCTGAACTAAATGATCTCTTTAGGTGAATTTCAGCAATTTTCTATGAACTCAATGAAATAAATACCTATAAAGCACCTACTATGTGTGAGAGAGTATGCATGTTTCAGAGCTCCTCTGAGGTTTGGGGACTGGTTATCTCTGCACATGTAAAGGCCAGAAATACAGTTATATATGCAGAATATAAGTCATGTCAACAAGCACTTATTAAGCTCCTACTATTTGTCAGGCACTATGGTAAATTGCTAAAGACGTGATGGAAGGTGAAAATAGTCTCTGACCTTTAGGAGCTCACAATCTAGTAGGAGAAACAACATGAAAACAACTATGTACAATCTTTTTTTTGGGGGGGTGAGGCAATTGGGGTTAAGTGACTTGCCCAGGGTCACACAGCTAGTAAGTGTCAAGTGTCTGGTCTGAGATCGGATTTGAACTCAGGTCCTTCTGACTCCAGAACGGGTGCTTTATCCACTGTGCCACCTAGATGCCCTTGCACAATCCTTTGTGTACAGGTTACTATATACCCTGTATATACAGGATAACTTGGGGGTTATCTCAGAAGGAAAGGAGACTAGGAAAGCTTATTGCAGAAGATGGAATTTTTAGCTGAGACTTGAAGGAAGGCAGGGGCTGGAAAGTAGAGATGAGGAAGGAAAGAATTCCAGGTATGGGGGACAACCAGTGAAAATCTGGAGTCAGGAGATAGAGTGCCTTGTGTGATGAACTTCAAGAAGGCCAGTGTCATTAGATGATAGAGTCCATTGAGTGTGAGAAGGTGTGAGAATACTGGAAAGGTAGGAAGGAGCTAGATAACAAAAGACTTTAAAGGTCCCAAAAGAGGATTTTGTATTTGATCCTGGAGTTAATAAGGAACCTCTGGAATTTTTTGAATAGGGAGGTGACATGACCAGATCTGCACTTTAGGAATATCACTTTGATAGCTGAGTGGAAGATGTACCAGAGTGGTAGAAACTAGAGACTAAGAGACCAACCAGAAAGATATTATAATATTCCAAGTATGAGATGATGTGCCAGGTGGTGACAGGGTCAGTAGAGAGAAGGAAGCCTATTACTCACTTCCTCACAGAAGGAAGAAGGGAGAGCTCATGGGAGAAAGATAATTCAGTTTTGGACATGTTGAGAGTAAGATATTTATGGGACATGCCCCTAAGATAGTTTGAGATGCCCAATAGACAGTTGGAGAAGGTTGGGAGAGAGGTTTGGGCTGGATTAATAGATGTGAGAACCACAAGCATAAACATGGTTATTGAAACCATGGGAACTGGTGAGATCACCAATTGAAATAATACAGAAAATGAAGAGAAGAGGGACACCCATGGATAGCTAGCTTGATCTGGATAAAGATCTAGCAAAGGATGGTACGAAGGTGTGGTCAGAAAGGTAGGAGTACAACCAGGAGAGCACAGTGTCATAAAAACCTAGAGGGAAGAGATTTTCAAGGAGAAGATAGTGACAAGCAGTGTTAAAAAAGATGAGGAATGAGAAGAGGTCATTGGATTTGACAAGTAGGAGGTCAGTGTTGACTTTGGAGTGAACCGTTTCAGTAAAAGAGACAATGGGCTTACCCCTTGAGTTTAGCTTGTCATGTGCTTTTTTTTCCTTCAGCCTATTAATCAATATGGGAAGAAAAAAAACCTTAGGGTTTGAAAAATGGGGAACCCAGAACTGTTTGATATTTTCTGAGCTGATAACCATTACCTGGCTCATAGGTTAGCCTTCAAAAATGAAAATTTTTGATGGAATAAGGTAAGGTGAGGTCTCTGACATAAAGTACCTATTGCTCCTTGAGCAAAGAGAGCTAAGGATTTCACCTGGATCAGAAGCAGGAGGTGGTGGAGATCATGAGTCCAGTGGTACAACATCTGGTGGAACAGAGTCCAGGAGAACAGTATCCAGCAGGCTGGACAATGGGTTTGTCTGAACAGTGTGAAGTTGAGGTTATGAGGCAGGCCTGGACATCAGTTGGTTGGAATCTCTGGAAGACATCAGCAGCCACAAAATATTGGAGGTGTGAGTTGCTCCTCCACATCTGCTTCCTCTTCAGGGGTGTGCTAGAGCCAGTTTGGCTCCCAAGACCCGATTATTAAATTTTTAGTGTGAGCATTTACACCTTGGAAATTGGCAAATGCTACAAATCAGGTCTTGATTATTCTTTTGTTGATTGCCTAGACTAAAAAAAAAAAGATAGGAAAATGTTAATGTTGCAAATTAACCTTAAAAGTGTGACATGTATACATCTTTGTTTTCTGGAAAGCTGATTATTAAATATTTCCCAGCATAGCTCTATGTATACTCCTACATGTATGAACCCTGGCTATGTGTGTTCCCGACACATATGCCTTTCCACATGTGTTTCCTACATGTATCCACTCTTTCCACTAATGTTGTACATAGTTATGGCAGAGTGAGCTTCAGATGTAGGAGGGAAATGTTTTGTTGCTACTTTTTTTACTATACCATTTCATTAAATGCCTTTTCTATGTGTCCTCTGGCTGACTCTAAAAGGTAAACACATTGGTAGGGGCTGACGAGTTTTGGTTTTAGTCGATTTAGACTTATAAGAATTATTTGAACCTGGAATAGCTGTTCCCTGGAGGACACACCCCAAGAGCTGAGGATGCCCTGGGCATCCTGTATAAAATGCTGGGATAGGGGAGATAGGCACCTTAGGAAGAGAGGAATGTAACAGTGACATATAAGACACAGTCCCAGACCTCATGGAGAGCAATCCCATAAATCTAATGCTTTTTAGAGGGAAAGGGAGAATTGTAGTTTTTATCGTGTCTCATCTCCCCAACCAAGCTATAAGCTACTCAAGAGTCTTGTTTATATCTTGTTTATCTTTATTGTCCTTATACTGCCTAACTCATAGTAGGCCCTTAGTGAGAATTTGTTGAATGATTTGATTGATTTAAAAGTTAAGTTGATTTTTAAAGCAGTTTTTGCTCATTCCTCAGTGACTGTTCACCCCCTCTCTGATGGTTGTATTTCTTTTCTCTGTAATATTTGGAATGTTGAAAATATCTATAGCATTCTAAGAGTTAAGGAGCTCCCATGGCTTTAAAAAGATGATCACTGTTGGAGATGGTATTAAATGCTTCTCCAAAAGGGAAAAGTCTAAAGGAAAAAAGGGAGTAAGGAGGAGTGGGGCTTCTCATTTTATGAACAGCTCAGCAGTGCTGGTGCTCCAGTCAGCTGCTCCACCCCATCAAAATCTTGCAACAGGGAAACCTGCCTGTGGCCTCCTCATTTAACCCTTCCATAGCCCTCACTTCAATAAAATACTGAGAAAAAGATCAGAAGAACAAGTTGCCCACTAAAGGGGGGGAAAATAAAAGACCGGTTTGAATGTTGCTCCACCCCTGACTTTCTTCCCCCAAAGAGCCTTCTGTTCAAAGAAATTAAAGGACTGCTAGCAGTTCACAAACTCGGGACAGAAGAGCTTTGCTATGTAGCTGGTGAATGGATTGTGGGTAACCAGACATTGAACATTTTTTCTGCTTGTGAACTTTTGGAGACCACACGAATGAAAGAGTATTTGTCCCTGGACAAATACTGCAGAAAGCAAAGAAGCCTTTAAGAGGAAGTGGATCTTGGCTTTGTAATTTCTTTTTTGTTCAGAGAGACAGACAGAGAGACAGGCAAGAGAGTGGGGAGGGGAGACAGAGAGACAGACAGACAGAGACAGACAGAGACAAGAGAATGAGAGAAGGGGCGGGGGAGAGAGGGAGGGAGGGATAGAAAAGAGAGAGAGAGAGAGAGAGAGAGAGAGAGAGAACCAACTTACACGACTTACTTTTCAGATAAAAGAACCTTGACTAATATGTTGAATATTGCTAAGGACATGTGTTTACATGTTCCTATGCCACAGTGGTTGAAAAAAATGTTATTTTTGAAAAATAAAAACCCACATAAGCCTCCATATGTTATAGTCCTCTTCCCCTTCCTGTCTCTCAGCTTTCATTTTACAAATGGCCACAAATGTATGAATCAATCAAGCAGAAGATCCCACCTTAGCCTAGATGCACTTTATGTCCCCATCTCCAGAGTTACCATCTCTTCATTGTCCTTTCAGGACTACCTCAGAAGGGCTCTGCAGCTGAACTTGGAAAGCCCTGTAGTCTCATGTCAGGGAAACACTTTGCCCTGAAAACAGATGCCAGACTTGTAATGCTCTTTTTAGAAAGAAAAAAACAATCCAAACTAAAACAGAATACACATTTTAAGTGAACATACACCTTGTTTTCTTTGAGGAGTACTTTACCATTCAGTCCAAACAATTCACATTTGATAGTTCATCTTCCTTTTGTACACCATACAGTTCTAAAATCAAGCTCAACAAGGCCTTGAATATTATACTTTTAAAACAGGCCAAATAGGGGTTTTGCCATAATTGGATCACTTACTGTGTGACTAATCACAGTCATCTGTAACCACAGTGACTGTGGTTTTAACCTTACTTGGTCATTTGTAAACCACATTGATGACCCAGCCATCTGCAGCTGCCTCTGTCTGTGAGCTTCACAGCCCATCCCTAGAGTGTCTAAGGAGATTGGGCCTCATGCATCTGGGATGGGAAATGGCTCACTCATAGTTCGCTGTCCAGGAAGGGCCTGCACAGTCAGAGGCTGGCCTTCTCTCACTTCCAACCTTTGTTCAGTTCAAATCTTTCTCCATTGAATTCAAATATGATTTCTAGCTTCAGATTCAGTCAACAAGCATTTATAAAATGCTTACTATGTACTAGGCACTATGGTAAGTACTGGGTATATAAAGAAAGGCAAAAACGCAGTCCTTGCTGATGGGAAATATATATATATATATATATATATATTCATAATTATAAATGTAAAATAAAGATGACATAAATAGAAGGCAACCTGAGAGGGAAGGCACTAGCAGTAAGGGGAACAGAGGAAAAGAGCTGAGCTGTAGACTTTACAAAAGGTGCTTCTCTGCCTTTATAGACAGGACAGAAGGCTCCATTTCACTTAGACAGCGCCAAGGTCCCAAAGGAAAAATGGAGGACATGGGCTCTTCTTTAAAAAATACCACACTCCTTCCTACTTAGCTTCCTCCCCTATGCCAAGTCTGGAAAATGAAGGCTTCCTGTATAGAACATTCTAGGCCACTAATTCTTCCTTTATTGTATAAGGAATCCCCTTCACTCATAAAACTTTAACTAGTCATTGGAACAATCCCTGCAATGTGTCTGATCACAGCATCATTCACCAGTGAGGGTCCCAAGCATCTGATAACCAATGTTTCCCCACTGCCTCACCATAGAAATGCTATTGCCTTCAGAGTATAGACTTGTTTAGCGAATGACAGAAATGAACCTCTTTCCCCTCACAGGCAAAACTTTAAATTTCCATGTCTTGGAGAGCTTTAAAACTCAGTTAAGGATGTGGAGGCTGGTTTACAAATTATATAAATGATTTAATTTTATTTTTTTCCCTTCTCCTTACTTCTTCCCCAGAGCATCTCAAGAGGAATGACTTCAGTCAATGCTAACTTCTTTATCCCACATCAGTCAGTAGCTTATAGCCAGAATCCACTGGTGACCAGGTTTTGCCAGATGACCTGATGAACTTAAATACCATTCAGAGTAGTGGCATTTGAGACTACTGTTAAGGAATACAAAATAACATTAAGAGAACTATTTCCCCCCTACATAGAAGCTACATAAGCTGAGGTGCTGTAGTGAAGTTGCAAAGACCAGGGTTCAAATCTTACTTCTCACACATACTGGCTGTGTGTCACTGGAAAGGTTGCTTAGCCTCTCATTACCTCAAGTGACTAAGACTGAATTGCAAGGATGTTCCTAACCAGGATCCTTTTGTTGTTGCTAAGTCATTTTTCAGTCATGTCTAACTCTTCATGACACCCTGTGGGGTTTTCTTGGCAAAGACACTGGAGCAATTTGCCACGTCCTTCTCCAGTTCATTTTAAAGATGAGGAAATGGAGGCAAACAGGGTTGCGTGACTTGTCCAGGGCCACCCAGCTAGAAAGTGTCTGAGGTCACATTTGAACTCGGGTCTTTCTGACTCCAGGCTTGATGCCCTATCCAGTACACCACCTAGCTGTCCAATCAATATTCTTAGAGTGAATTTACTCATAAGTAACTCCCAATAATACATAGAAGTTTTACTTAACTTGCCAACTTTCTCTCTCTCTCTCTCTCTGTCTCTCTCACACACACACACACACACACACACACTTTAAAAAAAAAAAAAGAAAACGTCTTTGTGAAGTGACTGATCTTGTTTGAGATGAGGAGAAGGGAGGAATAGTCTCTCCCCAATGAGGGAAGGAAGCAACAAATGGGAAGGAAACTCACTGGCAATGCTTGTGAAATCCAAAACCGGATTGGTAAGAAAAACATCATAAATTATGGATCCCCTGGAGCCGCCTCCAGCCTGTCATGTGCATGATCTGTCTCCATTGTACTTTTCTGTGTGGGAGAAACTGTTGTAAACTAAACCGAGGCTGAGCTTGTGCCTAGGATCTCTCACTGCCTGCTGCTGCTCCCATAGACCCTTGCCTTCCAGCACAAACACCCCCATTGGAAACCAAATGTTTCATGTGATTGATAGCGGACCCAGTGGGCAGGCACAGGCTCTTGAAGGCGAATGCAGGGGAGAGGAGCTCTGAGCTGAGCCTGGGCCACTGGAGCTTAGCACTGGTGGAAGCGCCAGCTGCAAGGACAGGGACGCACAGTCTCCCCGGAGCACAAGGCTCTCTATTGTTCCCTGAGTACACTAGTTTAAAAGACAAACAGATTAGCCCAGAGAGGCTGGGAGGAGGGGGAGGAGGAGCTCAGAGGTTGCAGCAGTCGGTGTCAGCGGGAGCACTGTACTTTGTGACATGAGGAGAATCAGGGCTCAGAAATTGCCTGAAGGATCTTATCCCTGGGTGTGGAGGGGGTGGGAGGGAGGATGAAAGGATGAGAAATTCAGAAAGAAAAAAAGAGAGAGAGAGAAGGAAAAAGGGGGAGGGAGGGGAGGGTTGGGGAGGGGAGGGAGTAAATGGTTATTTGGATTTGGGTTTGGTTTGACCAGCTTCTCCTCAGACCGGAACATCTATGATTTCATCAGTGTGGGCACACACTTTGCCTGACCCAGATGGCAACCCTTCTGCTCCTTAGACATTCTTAATCATGAGTCACCACAGCCAAAACATGTCTCATACTGGGAGACAGTGTGAAGCGGCAAACAGCGATCTGGACTTAGAGTCAGGAGGGCTAGGTTTGAATGCTGCTTGGGGATACAGAGGAAAGAGCATTGGCTCTGAATTCTTGAGTCTCCCCTCTGACATTTAAGAACTGTGGGACTTTGAACAAGTCACTTAACCTTCCTAGGTCTCAGTTTCCTCTTCATTGGCAAAAATGAAGACATTGGATTTGATGGGCCTGGAGGTACCTACTAGCTCTACAATCTATGGTAGTATTCCTTCTAGTGTCTTGGACAAGTCACTAAACCTCTAACAACTTCAGTTTTCCCAATTAGAAAATAGCAATGGTGACATTTGTACTACCTGACTCTGAGAGTTGCTGTGAAGAAAGCACTTTGCAAAGCATAATATGCTAGTTAACTGTGTGAGTTATTATTATTAATACTTGGTGGCCTTTAATTAATCATGAGATCATAGACTTCTAGCTGAAAGAGACCGTGGATGTCTAGTCCACTGCCCTACATCAATTGAGCTGGTCTGGTCTTTGTTGTGAGAATCAAATGAGATAATAATTGTAAAATGTTTAATGCAGTGCCTGGCACCTAGTAAGTGCTATATAGATGTTAGTTATGATGAGGAAGAGGAGGAGGCAGTGGAGAAGGAGGAGGATAAATGGTTTGTTGATGAGTTCTGAGTTAATGAAAATCTGTTCATCGATGACATAGGAGTCCTGGAGAACCTGGACTAATTTCTAGAATGTAGTGATGAGGCATCTGGAGGGAGACATCTTATTTCCTATTTCCTTAATGGTACATCACAAAATCTCTCTTGGGATCACAGATCTGGAATTAGAAGGGATCTCACAGCTCATCTGGTCTAACCTCTTCATTCTTCAGGTAAAAAAACTGAGACCCTGGGAGGTTAAATGATTTGTCTAAGGTCATGCAAGTAGTATCAGAGGTTAAATTTGAACTCAGATCCTCTGACTTAAGCCAGAATCTTTACTTTGTACCATGTTGCCTCAAAGTTGAAAAAGGCTTCAAACCATCTAATCCAGACTATACGTGAATAGGCATTGCCACTATGGCCTTCCCAACCAACGGTCATCTAGCCTCTGCTTGAAGACTGCTGGTGAAAGGGGACCCACTTCCTCCCAAGATAGCCCATTTCATTTTTGGAATGCTCTAATTGTTAAGAAACTTAACTTTACATTAAGCCTAAACATGAAACTTCTACCCATTGTTTCTAGTTCTACCCTTACTGGCCTTGAGGCAATACAGTGAACTGGGGAAGCACAGTAGCTACAGAAGTTCAGCCCAAATAAAAATAATTGCTTCTGTTTATATGGTGCTTTTTCCATTTATAAATCACCTTCCTAAAAGAAGTTGTTAATATTCCCATTTTGTAGGTGAGGAAACTGAGACTGATGGATAAATGATTTGTTACTTGCACAGTTATTAAATGTTGAGCCTAGACCAAAGCCAGCACAAAAACCATCTAAATCACACAGGTTTTCTGACCCCAAAGGCAGTGCTCTTCCTACGACATCACCCTGCCTTTTTAAAATTAGTTCAAAGGGACAACACATTAGGATACACTATCTACGCGCTAGAATGAAGTGCAAGATGGAGGGAGCCAACCTGAGCACTTAAGACTTCCATTTTTTAGCCTTCTTCAGTGAATAAGAGTTTGTTAAAGTTGAAGTTAGGTCTTCCATCTGTGTCAGCTTTCCTCCCCTAGCATGACAGATGCAGAGAGGAAGAAGTCTAGGCTAAATGCTCTAGGGAGGAGTTGGGGGAGGCAGAGCTCAAGGAGATAGGGAAGCCACCCAAGGGACTTGAAGAAGATGGAGCTGTTTTCCTTCTGTTAATTCTGGGGCAACCAGAGTCTTATCAGTCCATGAAATGTAGGGTGACAGAAAAACCTAGTTTGCTCTTTATTTTTTATTTGGAGTAGATGTGCTCTGACCTCTACCATTATTCTTACTGTTGAAACTTCAGATCTGAACTCTTATTTAAAGGACAAAAATAAAAGAAGAAACAACACTTTTCCTGATGCTCCCTGCCCATGCCCATTCCTTCCCCCTTCCAGTTTTCTTGGCAATAAGTCAACCTCTCATCCTAAGGTGGACAGAGCCCTTGCAGCAGATTCAGTTTGCTTGGTGCCAAATTGACCTGCTGTTGTCTCTCTTTTAGTTACTGTAACCAATACCACATCAACGATGAGTTATGAGATTAAAGTAACAGAAAAAAAAAATGTACTCATTCTGCAGATGTTGTCTGGCACAGGCTGCTTCTGTAAAGCCTGTGTGGGGCAGATCTATTATTTATTTATTTATTTTTGGGCAGACAAACAGCCTCTCATTTGTTCTTGGCAATTTTCTATCTTTCTTCTTTTTAATGAAGGGTCAATTATAGGACTAAAAAAAATAGGGAACTTTATCTGGCAAGAACATGATTACTGAAATGAATGGGAAAGTGGGACTTTCTCACAGGGGCAAGGAAAAGAAAAAATCCAAATCAAGTTTGACTTGTGAGTTAGACCAAAGCACTAGAGAAAAATTGAGGGGTTGGGGGAGGGGGAATGGGTAATATCTTCATAAATTTCTGTTCCAGGAAGTCACTCCCAGTAGGGGGTGGAGATAGGAAGGGGATGTGAGAGACAGATGAGCAGAAACAGAGAGGCACACAGAGGCAGAGGCATCCCTTAAGGAGGAAGGGGGGGGGGTCACCTTACTTTCATTGCTTTGAGATTTATTTTTGTGTGTATGGAAGGGATTGTGGGAGGTGGGGAGAAGGGGATAGAGAGTGAACGTGTGCATGTGTGGGTAACATACTGTCAGCTGTTCAGTGCAGTAACAGCTGGTACCTGTAGACCAAAGTACAGTGTACATTAGCAACATCATTATTTAGCATTACAGCATTAAAAAGATAATTACTAGTTAGTGAAACAGGATAGATAGAACCGACGCTGCAGATCCCTTGGCTTCTACTCTCTGGCTACCAGGGTAATTTAAAAATGTTTATAGAGCTTCCACACCTGTTACATACAGAACCACTTAGTTTAGAATTTTCAGAGTAGCCCATTCTCTGAAGGACTCACAGGAGAAAAGACAAGAAGTCCGTGTACAAGGTAACTGTGCACAGATGATCCTGGTTGAAGAAAATATAGTTACAAGTAATGCCTCTAAGGCCACCATGGCCTCTCTTATTTCGTCACACCAAGGAGGCAGTGTGGAGCAGTGCATTTGGTATCAGAGAATTTGGTCTGCTACTTACTACCTTGTGTGACCTTAGGCAAGTCTCAACCTTCCTGGGCCTCAGTTTCCTTATCTAAGGTACTGGACTAGATGACCTCAAAGGTCTCTTCTAAGTCTATTATCTTTTTCTTTCCTATTAATATCCTTTCTCTCGTCCCTCTAGGGTCTTGGAAACTAGTAAACTAATTCATCCTTAGCTTTTTTCAAGATTCATCTGGGTAACATCTCCTAGGGAAAGTCTTTCCTTATCTCCCTACTTAAGAGTGAGTGTCCTGTTAAAATTATATTGTGTTTACTTATCTGCTTATATGTCGTATTTCCCAATCCCACCATGAAGTAGAATGTAAGCTCCTTGAGGGCAAGAAATATTTATGTATTGTTTTTTGTATCTCTAGAGTCTGGCACATGTCTCTCAT
Organism: Vombatus ursinus; assembly: GCF_900497805.2. NCBI lineage: Eukaryota > Metazoa > Chordata > Mammalia > Diprotodontia > Vombatidae > Vombatus > Vombatus ursinus. The sequence continues at coordinate 6,599,539 of NW_020954590.1, read as the reverse complement.
AGAGCAACTGTTTAATAAATGCTTGCTAAATTGAGCTGAATAGCATGATGCTTTCTCTCTCATCTCTACTAGCTAGAGCAAATATACAAGGGATATCATTCTCATCATGTGTTTTAGATAAAATTGGTGGGGCTCAGTGGAGCTCTGCATCTTAAACTTGACTATCTCCTACTTGGTTCTGAGCACCAGTAACACCAGAATCATGTTCAGCCTCTGACTTCTCACCTGTGAGACTGATAATTATACCCTCACCGGTATACCCTATATCAGGAAAAGTAAATTTTTATCAGTTGTATCAGTGCTAAGGGGTTTGATGCACAGGAGAGGGCAGAGAGCTCGTGCTGGTTTTTTATAATAAAGTAAATGCTACAATAAATGTATTTTCTGAATAATAATGAATAGTATTTCATAGACTCATACAAATTTAAGGATTGAAGGAAGTGTAGAGATAATCTAACTCAACCTCCTCATTTTACAGGAAAGTAGGGATCAAAACTCAGAAAGGCTGTGAGTTCCTCAAGGTCACGCAGCTACTAAAAGGTAGAATTGGTAGTAGAAACCATATTTCCTAATTCCCTAATCCAGATCTTTTCCCATTGAACCTTGACTAGTATGCAGATATGCAACTGTGTTTTGCAACTGTGTCCATGTTAAACAGATTATACTCTCACATATGGTTGTCTAGAGGTGCTATCTAGATAAAGCAGGAGATGTAGGACTCTAAAGCAGCTTTAAGATCAACAATTCAACTCAATAATCATTTAACAAATGCCTACTACCTGCAAGGCACTGTAAGAGGCACTAAGGATACAAAGACAAATTAAAAATCAGTCCATGCCTTACAGGAGCTTATAGCCTCACTTTAGGACTCTTGAAGTCACTTGTTTTGTTCTATAGTCTAGAAAGCCAGAGAGCCTTTCCATTAATCAGTATAAATGTCTCCAACCAGTACCATCAGATTATATTAGTCAGTTTTGCCAAAAATGAATTGTTTAATAATATTTGAGAAGGAAGGAAGCAATTAAGTGCCTATTATGTGCCAATTCTATAAAGACCTACAATATCTTCTAGAAATAACACCAAAAAAGATGTCACATTCATCATATGGGGTTAGAATGCTAAAGTGGGAAATAAATCAAAAGATAATTGGAATAACAGCCTTGGAGTACAAAATGAAGCAGGACAGAGAATAACAGAGTTTTATCAAGATAACTTACTGTCATCATAAACACTCTTTTTCAACAATCCAAAGAGCAACTCAACACACGGACATCACCAAATAGTTAATATTGAAATCAGTTTGACTATATACTTATGGCCAAAGGTGGAGAAACTCTATACTGTCAGTTAAAAGGGGACTTGGAGCTGACTGTATGAGCTTCTTGTTGCAAAGTTCAGACTTAAACTGAAGAAAGTAAGGGAAACCATCAGACCATATAGGTATGACTTAAATAACATCCCTTATGAATATGAAGTAGGGGTGAAGAATAGATTTAAGGGATTCGATCTGGCAGATAAAGTGCCTGAAGAACTATGGACAGAGGTTCACAATATTGTACAGAAGGCAGCAACAAAAAAGAAGAGCAAGAAAGCAAAATGACTATCTGATGAGACTGCTAATAGCTGAGTAAAGAAGGAAATCAAAAGGGAAAGGAGAAAGGGAAAGATATAACCAACTGAATAAAAAATTCCAGAGAAAAGCAAGGAGAGATAAAAAGGTTTTCTTAAATGAGCAATGCAAAGAAATGGAAGAAAATAATAAAATGGGAAAGACAAGAAATCTCTTCAAGAAAATTAGAGATATTAAGGGAAAATTTCATGCAAAAATGGGCATGATTAAAGACCAAAATGGTAGGGATTTAACAGAAGCAGAAGAGATTAAGAAGAGGTAGCAAAAACACACAAAAGAACTATACAAGAAAGATCTACATAGTGGTATGCTTACTGTTCTAGAGCCAGACAGCCTGGAGAGTGAAGGCAAATGGGCCTTAGGAAGCATTGCTAACAATAAGACTAGTAGAAGTGATGCAATTCCAGCTGAGCTATTTAAAACCCTAAAAAATGATTCTGTTAAAGTGATGCAATCAATATGCCAGCAAATTTAGAAAACACAACAGTGGCCACTGGATTGGAAAAGATCAGTTTACATCACAGCTAAACATTCCAATTACCAAACAATTGTACTCATTTCAGATGCCAGCAATGTTATGCTTGAAGTTGGGCAAGCTAGGCTTCAGCAATATGTGACCTGAGAATTACCAGAAGAGCAGGCTGGTTTTCAAAGAGGCAGAGGAACTACAGACCAAATTGCCAACATTCACTGGATTATGGAGAAAGCAAGGGAGTTCCAAAAAAACATTTACTTCTTCTTCATTGATTACACTAAAGCCTTTGACTGTGTGGATCACATCAAAATGTGCCACATTTGTCCTCAAAGAGATAGGAGTACCAGATCATCTTATTTGTTTCCTAGGAACCTGTAGGTGGGCCAAGAAGTAACAGTTAGAACTGAACATGGAAAAACTGATTGGTTTAAGATCAGTAAAGAAGTACAACAAAGCTGTATATTGTCACCTTATCTCTTTAACTTATATACACAGTATATCATGAGAAATGCCAGGGTGGATGAATCAAAAGCTGAAATTAAGGTTACCAGGAGAAATATCAGCAATCTCAGATATACATATGATACCACTCTGATGGCAGAAAGTAAAGAGGAATTAAGAAGTCTCTTAATGAGGGTGAAAGAAGAAAGTATAAAAGCTGGCTTGAAGCTTAACATAAAAAAAACTAAGAATAGCACCTGGTCCCATCACTTCCTGGTAAATAGAGGTGGAAGAAGTGGAAGCAGTGTCAGATTTTTTATTCTTGGGCTCAAAGATCACTGCAAACATCGACTGCAACCGTGAAATCAAAAGATGCTTGCTTCTTGGAAGGAAAGCTATGGCAAATCTAGACAGCATACTAAAAAGCACAGATATCACCTTGCTGACTATATAGTCAAAGCTATGGTTTTTCCAGTAGCAATATGTGGCTGTGAGAGTTGGACTATAAGGAAAGCTGAGTGCCGCAGAATTGACGCTTTTGAATTGTGGTTCTGGAGAAGACATTTGAGAGTCCCTTGGATAGCAAGGAGGTCAAATCAGTCAATACTTAAAGAAATTAATTCATGCTATTCACTGGAAGGGTAAATACTAAAGCTGAAGTTTAAATACTTTGGCCACATAATGAGAAGGTGGGAAAAGACCTTGGGGTTGGGAAAGATCGAAGGCAAAAGGAAAAGGAGATGGCATAGGATGAAACAGATAGATGGATAGATAGATAAACAGACAGATAGATAGAGAGTATCATGAAACAATGAACATGAACTTGGTTAGACTGAGAAAAGTGGAGGATAGAAGGGCCTGGTGTGCTATGGTCCATGGGGTCACAAAGAGTCAGACATAACTGTACAACAAACAACATGTACCAGGCATTGTGCTAAGTGCTTTACAAATATTGTATCTCATTTGATCCTCAAAATAACCCAGTGAAGTAGGTGCTGTTATATCCCAGTTTTATAGATGAGGAAACTGAGGCAGATAAGAGTTAAGTGCCTTGCCCAGGATCACTCAGGTTTTTCTGACTTTAGTCCCAGTGCTCTATCTACTATGCCTCCTTTCCCCTAACTCCCCTCCAAAAAACCCACTGAGTAAGCCCACTGAAAAGTGTTAAGCTTATCTGAGTTGTTTGAGGAGTGTGACAAATCACTTCTGAGAAACTTGAATTTATACAGAGAATTCACCCAAAATACATTCTTGAGTCTTAAGGGAACACATTTTCTACCTATCTGATCAATATAACCTGATTAGGAAATTGACAATGTGCTTATATACCATGTTTTCCTTTCCTTTCCTTCTCAAAGTCATCTGAACATTTAAATTGCCTTGTTTAAATATAAAGAATGGAACATTCTACCCAAACATTTTTATTCTTTTCTAAAAACTATTTTTCTTAAAGGGATGCCTCAAAAGGAAATAGCAAAACATTGCTTCTTTGAACATCAGTAGGGGCCAAATGTAGCTACAAATCCAGTGACCCGTTCTTCCTTCTGTTTTCTAAATCCTGGATCAACCCAGAACTAGCAACCACCCAAGGGAAACAAGAATTTCAAAAGATGAAACAGTAACCATTTTCTTCTTTATATTACTTGGTCTCTTGGAAGAAAAAAAAAGTGGGGATGGGGAGGAGAGAGAAAACATGAGTCCAAGATCTCTCCAGACAGTAAGATGACTGCTTTTTGTTAAAAGGAAAATGTCATTCTTATCCTTTCTGCTCTCAGACAAACCTAGACGTATTAAAAAGGAAATGCAAAAAGGTTTCCATTAGGGCTAACTTTCTATTCATGAGTAGTAGGCTTCCCTTCAGAGTCTTTAAGTTTCTCCTGGTTTCCTTCCGGCAGAGACCATGGATGGTCTGTAGGAAAATTCAGGAATGCTATTCATATAGAACAAAAAACAACCACCTTAAAAAAAATTTCCTGAAATGTATGAATGTCCTTGGTTTCGCATGATGCTATAATTCATGCACTAAAGGAGGGTGAAAATTGTCATTTCCTGGCCCTTCTGATTGTGGTTTTTCCAGGGAGGAGAGCGTTCTGACTAATCAATTTTGCTTTTTCTACTTTGAGTCCCCTGTGCTGCTAAAGAAGGGAGAATTGAGTCTGGAGGGGGAGGGGAAGGGGAAGAAGGTGGTTCAAAGAGGAAACAACAGCCTTGCAGAGATCACAGAGTTGCTTTTGGTATCAATCATGTCTCCTTATTGTGAGAGTTAAAAACAACAACCAGAACCACCTACATAAACCGGCACTGATACACGTGGCTGCTTGTGACTTAAAGCATAAATAAGGCATAAGCTGCCTTTCCATCTGATAGACGTTTCATATTAAAGAGCAAGCTGTGATTTCAGACAGAGGCCTTTAGGAGCCCAGAATTCTATTCTGAAAACGCCAGTGACATTGATGATAAATTTTCTTGGATTTTTCTTCTGCATAAATTGATTTCGTTTGGTGCCTTCCTGTCCCTTGTATTTAGAGGCCATAGCCAAATCTCTCTTAATATGTGCTTTGGAGGATTCATAATATAGCTTATGGATGCCAGTCCGGAGTATGGGGTTATTCTAGCTGAGATAAAATGGACCTCCAATTTAAATCACTCCAAATGTTGTACACTTTGTATTTATGGAAGTATTGCCTGGATATCTTCTCATCTCTACTTCCTAGCTTTCCTGGCTTCCTTCAAGTCTCAGCTAAAATCTTACCCTCTGCAAGAAGCCTTTCCTAATCCTTAATCTTAATGCTAGTGCCTTCCCTCTATTGATTATCTCCAATTAATCCTAGATATATTTTATTTGTACCTGGTTGTTTACATGTTGTCTCCAAAATTAAACTGTGAAGTCCTAGAGAGTAGGGTCTGGTTTCTTTTTTGTTGTTGTTTGGTTTTTACCCTTTTTTTGTATCCCTAATACTTAGCACAGTGCTTGGCACATAGTAGGTACTCAATAAATTTTGGCTGAGTAATTTTTCCTATATATTCATATGTGTATATGTTGTTTCCCCTGATAGAATATAAGCTTCCTGAAAGCAAGAACTGTTTTGTTTTTGTCTTCATACCCTTATCATTTATCACGGCAAATATGAAAGTGCTTAATAAATTCTTACTGATTGATAAAAAAATAATGATCACTTTTTATTTTTTGTCAATGATGAAGTTACTTCTAGGACTAGCCTTGAAATAAGATTGCCCAAAACATGAATGAATTGCTGATGGAAAACAATATGGAGGGTCAATGTGGTAAGGTGAAAAGATCTCTGGGGTAGAATCAGAAGACCAGTATTTAAGTCTTGGTATCTTCACTTACTAGCTATGTAAGCTTGGACAAGTCAAGTAACTTCTCACAGCCAGTTTTCCTATTTGTAAAATGAGGATACTGATATGCCAACAATTTCATAAGATTGATATGAAATAATGTATCTAAACTAACTGCAAAGCTTTGTATAAATGTAAGTTTTTCAAAAAAAAAATCTTTTCCTTTCTTTGAGACACACTTCTCAAAATTGCAGCATCATCCTCTCTTTGTCTTCAAACCAGAAGGAGAATCATATAAAGGGTGCTAACAAGCATCAGGCTGTAACAGTAAACTAAGGGGGGGGGAAATACATTTCTCCATGGGATCTTGAATCCTGATACCCCCAGAGACAAAGTTCTAAGACTCTTTCTCTGGGGAACGACTCTGCTGGGAATTAATTCGAGGAACAAACTTCCTGAATGGGCGTCACTAATTCCAGTGGGGAATCAACCCCAGAGATTTTAGGAAGAATTTTAAGGAGGTTCATGATTTCTTGCCTTCCTCTATGACTACTGTAGTTACACATGCCCAATTTGTGGACATATTGCACCTACAATGGCACTTGGACACAATAAAAAAAAAAGGAATCAAGTCCCCTTGTTTTCTAGGAAAGATACAAGTAAAACTTTCATCCACCCTGGGTGAAGGGTAATACCTGACACAAATGTGTCAAGCAGCAGAAGGACAATTAATGGGACATTTTCAAATCCAAACCAAGACTAACTGGGTTGTTTGCTTCAGAGCCTTCTTCATCAATTTTGAGTTATTCAGGTGATCCTTTAATTTACCTGGAAGCATTAGAGGAATCGTGTCAAAAATTTTGTAGAAGAATTAAGCTCGCAAAGTGATAAGTTACAAAGCTCAGCAAGCTTATTAGAGGGGAAAATTGAAAAGGTTGCTGCCAATTATTAATAAGGCAGATGAGCTTGAGATGAGGATAGAAGCAAGTGGACTAAAAGAAACAGATCCAAAAAATTCAGAATGTAAGATGCTAGAGGGGACAGACCGTGCATAAATTACCTTTAAGAGTTCTTAGTTGAGTACCAAAAGCTCCTAACAGTTTGGTGTAATGAAGAACTCCACTTAGGAGTCAGAGAATCATAGCATCTCAGATTTGGAAGGGATCTTAGAGGTTATCTAGTCAAATCCCTATCTGAACAGCCAGCCCCTCCATCTACAATATCCCCACGATGTCCCTGACCATCTTCCATTTGTTGCTGCGTCAGGAGAAGCAGTTTTACGTAGGTGGGCTGGTTTCCCTTTACAGGGACCAAGAGACTGTTCTCAGGATTGTCATTGGTTTGACTTCCTTGTTACCTAAAGCCTAAAAAGGCAGCTGGTGTTAGAGGTTTTAGTGGAATTCCCCCTGCCCAGTGCAAAATGGTTGAGCATGGGCCTCGGAATGCCCTGTGGGTCGGAAATGCTTTTCTGACCTAACTCTGCTTGTTGCTGTGCTGAAAATAGCCCAGAATTTTTGTTTCATAATCCCCACCCCAACCCTATTCTTCATCCTCATCATGACTTCTATTTATTTCACCCCTCAGTCCTCTTCCAGGCCATCAGCCATACACTGGCTACACTTTCCTCCCTTTTCTGTCTCAAGCGTTGGTGAAACAACTCAGTTGTTTTTCAGATATGTTTGACTCTTTGTGACCCCATTTGGGGTTTTCTTGGCAAAGGCACTGGAGTGGTTTGCCATTTTCCTTCTCTGGCTCATTTTACAGGAGAGGAAACTGAGGCAAATAGGGTTAAGCAACTTGCCCAGAGTCACACAACTAGTACATATCTGAGGCTAGATTTTAACTCAGGTCTTCCTGACTCCAGACCCAAAGCTCTATCCACTGCACCACCTACCTGCCCTATAGGGGCACTCTGCACTTCACTCTACACTCTCCTTCACCTTCAATTTCATTATACCCTTGGTCTAATCATGTCTTGCCAAGCCCCTATCCCAGATTATTCCCACCATTCATCTCCTTTGCTCCTATTCATGTGCTGGTTGATGAAGCTGGAGGAAATGTTTTTTTAAACTGTGCTGACGAGGCCCACTACCAATTTACATTCTCATTCCAACTGTTCCCTCATCAAAGCTAGACATATATTTTCTTCCTTCCTAATTGATTTGTTATCCCACTTTCCATAGTGGCTGTTCCAAAACTTCTCATGTCTCTTCAAGCTTTTTATGATAACCCTTCACCAAACTTTCAACCTCCCTAATAAGGATACTTCACCAAAAAAAAAAAAATGAGATTATCCATGTGGAAATCTCCATTGTCATTTCACAATATTCAGACATCTTCTTCCACTGCCCTCTTTCACTCTGGTCTCAGATGAAAAGACAGCCCTTCTCCTTGTCAAGGCACACCCTTCTCCACACACCCTTGAGTGACTTCTCCAGTAAATTTACTCTTAATATCATCTTCACCCTCTCTTTTATCATCAGTGTCTTCCAATCCACTAGCTCCTTCCCTCCTGCCTACAAATAAGTCCTTCTCCACCATCCTTAAAAAAAAAAAACTTCACTTGCTGTAACCATCCCTGCTAATTATCATCCTATATTTCTTCTGACCTTTATCACTCAACCCCTTGAGAAGGCCTTTTACAATAGGTTCATCCACTTCCTCTTCTCACTCCCTTCTAAACCCTTTGCAGTCTGGTTTCTGACCTCATCAACCCGGATCCTCCTTGACCTCTCTGAAGCATTTAACCCTGTCAATCACTTCCTTCTGCATACCCTCTTCTCTAGGTTTTGGTGACATTTCTGTCTTCTGTTTCTCCCATCTGTTCAATTGCTCCTTCTTCTCAATCTCCTTTGCTGGTTTTCCATCCATGTCATACCCCACTAACTGTGGTTGTCCCCCAGAACTATGTCACAAGACCTCTTCTCTTATTGCTCTAGACTATCTTACTTGGGTAACTCATGAGCATCCATGGGTTCAATTATTATGTCTATGCAGTAATTGCCAGATCTATATATTAGTCCTAGTCTCTCTGCTGAGCTACAATCATGCATCTCCAACTACCTCTTAGACATCACAAACTGATTGTTTTGTAGGCATCTCAAACTCAACGCATCCATAATAGAATTCATTATTTTTCCCTCTTCAGAACTTGTCTCCTTCCTACTTTTCTAGCCATTTTATACTTTAATCCATTCCAAGAACTCTATAATTCAGCTATGCTTACCTATTTGCAAACACTGTCATGTGTCTCCCACCTCCATACCTTTGCACTGTGTTCCCTATGCCTGGGACATTCTATCCATACACCACCATCTCTCAGTTTCTCTATTTCCTTCAAGGCTCAGTTCAAATCTTGCCTTCAATAAGAGACTTTTTCTCCAGCCCTTTACTAATACCTTTCCCTTTCATACTGCCTTCATCTTCTCAGTAAATATCTTCCATGTACTTAGTTATTAAGATGTTATCTTCCCCATTAGAACATATACTCCTTGAGACAGGAACTATTGTGGTTCTTTTGTTTTTCTTTGTTCTGCTTTGTTTCCCTTTCTTTGTATCTCCAGAGCTTAGCAATTAATAGATATTTGTTGACTGACTAATAATCCTTCCTGGGTTCCTTCTGGTGATATCATTTGTTCTTACATGAATCACTAGAAATGAGTATTGGTCATCAGGCTGAACAAGTCTCAAAGTCTTTGGTGCATCCCAGATATTCACTCCAAGATATCACTGAATCTCTTTATTTTTCAAATGAGGCCAACCAATAGCTGCCTTTTTAATTGGAAATTAGGGATGTTTCTTCCATTCCTTTCACTCTTCCTCATAACAGGGAGACCCACCCTAATTTTGTGCATGCATAGTTGTTACTTGTCTCTAGCAGAAACATAATCATAAGACAATATTTGAACACCCTTCATACTTGAAATTGAGAGCTTCTGTTCTCAGTCACTTTGCTGTTGGCCTTTGCTTTTAACTTTCATAAATAACTACTGTGGCATACTGCTGTTTGACTTGCCCGTTTTCTGTGCTGGCCTCTGTCTGTGCAGACTACTGAGTGAACCTCTATTTATAGATGGCTTTACTAACTTTTTCTAGGGCTTAAAAAAAAGCTTATCTGGTATTTTCCCTGAATTTTCTCCCATGTTTGATCTATTTACTCAAAGTTTTTGGTCTGAAATTAGCAAATTTCTGCCATTATGCTCATAAAAATAATAACTCTTCTCAATCCACTGTCTGTAAGAAGGTCTTATACAGGTATCTAACTTCCAGCTATTCACTTTCTCTTTTCTCTAACTAATAGGTCAGACACTATATACTAACATCTTATGTCACTTTTGGTACCTTCTGTCAGGAAACCTGATTTATGGTTCTGATTCTGTATTCTCATTCAATTTAAAGAGAAAGTACATTGGAAAACCAAAGCCTTGTACAAATATAAAGTATCATCAGTGTTACTTTTTGATGATCATTAACAGTCATACTCTATGATGATGATGATGATATGGTGGCTTCTTGCTTCTGGAGGACTATGCCAACAGATATAATATAAGCTCCAGCAAGATGTACCATGCTGGAAAAGTTCAGGGTAGCCTACTTTCTGACATCTTAGCTAGGTGGTGGTAGCAGCTGGAGTTCTCAGAGCCTTACTATGAACCCCAAGGATGACAGAAGAAAAAGACAGCAGCAGGTCAGCCAAGAAGAACGAAGACCCTGTGAACAAGTCTAAGGGTAGGGCTAAAAAGAAATGATCCAAGGGAAATGTTCAAGACAAAGTCAACAATCTGGTTTTGTTCAATGAAGCAACCTATCACAGATTCTACAAGAGGTTCCCAAACACAAATGTATCACCTCAGCAGTTGCCTCAGAGAACATTCCTCCAGGAATTGCTTAGTAAAGGTCTAATCAAGAAAGTTGTCAGTCATAGAGTACAAATGATCTATACCAGAAAAACCCAGGGTGGAGATGCTCCAGCTGGTGGTAAAGCTGCATAAAATGGCTCAGCAAATTTTATGCACATAAAACTATTGAGTTAAAAATAGTTTAGAGTACTAGCCAGCTGGTCAACTAGGTGTCTGTCATCAGTGGATGAGCCAAAGAGTCTCAGCATTAGGATGACCACCAGATGATGAATTTTTCTTAGCCATAGCAACTCATACTAAAGCTGTGACTGGTACTAGTTAAATATTATTAATGCTGATGTACTAATGTATCTTTTGAATTACTAGTAAAGTATAAGTATGATGACTAAAATAGACATGTCCTGGACAGTAAAAAAGGTGATACTCTCAAGTCAATCTCCCTGCATATCTTATAATATGCAGCACATAATAGCAGTAGATTGGGCTTTATACTGCTCCAGCTGAGAGTGAGGTAAAATCTCAAGAGTAGTGTTAAGCCAACAGATGTGGCATTAACTGACTGTAAAGGGATGGGCCATGGAAGAGTGGAGGCCTTTTGACTGAAATTCTGTCACCTGAGTACCTTGGGCCAGGATGGGCCAATTCTAGACTATTTTGAGTATCTTCAAGGTTTCCTCAAACCTAAGCTTTTTTCAAAATGTGGTTTTCTACTTGTAGATACTCATGGACCCTGGATTGACTGGCTCTCCCATCAGGATAAGAGTCTAGAGGGCAGAGGAAGACCAAAATAACTACAACTTCCTTCTAAAACCAGAGGCTTAGGGGGCGCTGTATCTATTCCTAAATTTTGGTACCATCAGCTATTCTTTTGTCATTGTCTCCTTAGCCTCTAGCACTGTGGCTTGCATGTGGTAGCCACTTAATAAATGAATTGTTGAATTCAATTGAATGCTGGATGTACATGGCCTGACCTAACCACCAGGACAAACATGTTTTATGGTAGCATAATTTGGACGTCTTTCTTCTCCACCCCACACTAAATAATTATGGGTCCTGTATGACAATGGTTTCTAAAATTACAACAATCACAAAGACTACTTTAAAACCCAGAAATGAAGCTCTCTCTCTCTCTCTCTCTCTCTCTCTCTCTCTCTCCCCCCCCGTCTCTTTCTCTCCCCCTCTCTTTTTCTTTTTCTCTCCCCCTCCCTCCTTTCCCAAAGCAGTGATGAAATGCATTTAAATAAATAGGTGGCAAGAAGGGTAGAGGAGGAAGATAAGTAGAAGGAAGTGAAACATGGTCTGGGATATGAGCTATCTTAATCCACCCAGCTTTAGAACCATCACCTTGATGCCATACCATTCTGATTAGTGAGTCAGCTAGTACAAACACACATGGTCCACTATATCTAGCCAGTCCCAGGCCCCAGACCATGTTTCACACTCCATCTGACAATTTAACTTGATCATCCAATGAGATAGTACTTGTAAAGTGCTTAGCACCACACATACTAGGCCCTTAAGAAATGCTTGTTCCCTTCCTCCATTTCCTTGCTATCTACCTTGCCTCCTCTTCCTCCCCCCCCCCCTTTCCATCATCCAGGAACAGTAATCAAGTCAATACTACTATTGCTTCTTGAAAGGAAGCTTTGTGCTTCCTTTGTGCAGAAGCTACCCTGTGGCTCCACTAATCTTTCCTGTGATTTTCTAAACCAAAAAAACTAACTACTCCTTTCTTATAAGCATTGTCTCCTCCCGTTATAATGTCAGCTTTTTGAAGACAGGAACTGTCTTAGTTTTGCATTTGTAACCCCAGCACTTAACATAGTCATTGGCATATAGTAAATACTTAAATTTTGCTTATTATTCATTCATTCATTCATTCACATATATTCATTCATATGTACTCACATGTGCATAAAATATTTTTTATTTCTGATGTTAATCTACCATCCTAGGTCAGAGTGGGTAAGGGAATGCCTGACTCTTAATCAAAACCACCAAATAGATGAGGTAAACTTCCAGTTAGGAGGATGATGCAAAATGATGATTCTGAAAGTCAGAGACTAATTCTGAAAGTCAGGGCAATTGTTGCAGAGGAAAGTACATTGGACATAGAGTTAGGAGACCAAGGTTTGAATCTCAACTCTGGCATTTAGTAAATATATGACTGGAGGTGTCTCTTATATATATGTATATAGATATAGATAAATAGATCTATATCTCACTCTCCAATACTATATAAATATAATTGTGATTACCATGCTTGAGCCTCACAACAATCCTGTGAGGTAAGTGCTCCAGACATTTTTATTATCTCTATTTTACAGATGAGGAAACTGAGGTTTAGAATGGTTAAGAGACTTGCCCAGTGTCACACAGATTTTAAGCTCCCGAAACAAGATTTGAACTCAGTTCTTTCTAACTTCAAGTTCAGCACCCTGTACAAGCTATCTCTTGATTAATCTTTATCCTGAAATGGAGATGATAACACATAGATAACCTATTTTGCAGGGTTGTTGTGAGGAAAAGCACAAGATATAAATGTGAGTTGTTATCAAGAATAATCCCCATGAGATGGAAAGATGGAATGTTTAATGAAAGAAAAAGCTTTTTACTAAGATGGAATTGGTCATATTGGGAGAGGTGGAATGGCCTTCAAGTCAGGATAACCTAAGTTTAAGTCCCCTCCAGCACATACTAGCTGTGCGACCCTGGGCCGGTCATGTAACCTCTCTGTGCCTCAGATATCTCTCTAAGGCTAAAAGTAGCAGGATGGTTGTTGATCTGCACAGGTAGTAAGACTCTCCTCACCAGGGAATTCCCTATACAGATATGATCTTCATATATGGTCCATGAGAGTGGGATTGGATTTGTGATTTCACTTGTATGAAGGAACTCCCAATGAGGAAACTCTGCCTTCCACAGCAGATCAGGACTTCTGCAATTGGCAGTCTTAGAGTTGCCTGGGGGTACTGAGAAGTTAAGAGCCTTGCTCAAGGTCACATAGTTAGCACATGTCAGAGGCAGGACTTTAACAGCAGGTCTTTCTGACTCTGATATTGGCTCTCTATTCACTACCCATGATGCTTCTCATCCACAGATAACGAGGGCACATGGGCACATACATACAAAAATATTAGACTATGTATTTTCCCTGTATCAATAAAACTGCACAGTACAGGTTACAATATAGAACTGGAAGAATATTGAACAGAAGTCTGATATATCTCTTGGGGTGGGAGCATCTCTTTCTTCTCAGGAAGATGGCTAGTCTATGATGTTTCTGAAAATCTCTAAGAACTTCTACCTCATGGTTTCTCTTAGCAACCTGTTCCAATGTTTGACTAAGAAGTTTCGCCTTAATTCTGTTTAACTCATGCTCCAATTGAAGCTCATTTCTTCTTGTTCTATAGTCTATGAAGACAGAACAGCTGAGCAATGTTCTCCTTAACCTTTTGTATGAGCAGAACTATCGTCATCCTTTTCTCGTTGAAACCACTTTTCCACCCCCTCAGTCATTTAGGGTTGTTGGTTTCTAGCATTTCCAGGCAGATGTACACCCACCTAATGGCCTCCTCTACTGACCAGAATGAGCCTCCTTCCTACCTTGCCAAAGAGCTTTATTTCAGGACTTGTTGCTTTAGGGGCATTGTTAACTTGTTTTAAGGGTAAGTGAAGATTAATCCTTAGGGAAGAATAGGAGCTTAAAACTTTCCCCTGCAGATTCCTGAGGCTGTCTTCTCAGAAGCTAAATTCTCCTTATCAGAATTCCAGCTCTTTGAGAGCAGGGATTATCTCCCTTTTGTTTGTCTCTTCAGTGCTTAGCACCGTACTTGGCATGAAGTAAGTAATTAATAAGTGTTTTTCCATTTCTTCTCATTCCCATTAAAGTACTTATTTGTATTTTGTGTTCTTTACCATACTGACTTCCCATTTGAGTAAGTTATCACTATTTACCCAGTACTACTATATTACTACTGTAATACCCAGTACTACTATATTACCCAGTACTATATAGTACTACTATATTAATTGAAGGCAGCTAGGTAGTTGAGCTGATGGAATACTGTGCTGGAGTCAGGAAGACCTGAGTTCAAATCGTACCTCAAACACTTTAGCTGTGTGACCCTGGGCAAGTCATTTAACCTCTGTTTGCCTTAATCCACTGGAGAAGGAAATGGCAAACCACTGCAATATCTTTTCCAAGAAGACATCCACAGACAGCACTGGGGTGCTATGGTCCATGGGGTCATGAAGACTTGGACATGACTAAACAACAACAACTTTATGAAAGCTATAAAAGCTAACCAGAAAAATTGCTTGGTCTTTTGATTCACTTTTTCCTTCTCTTGCCATTAGGAAAATTAAAGAAAGGTATAAATTTTCAGAAAGAGCACTTCAACCCAACTTCAAGATTTTCCCAGGCCAACCAGTGATCACGCCTTGGCCTAGGTGGTAGACTTCAGGGTGTTATATTATGGGCATCAGATCTGCCTGTCCCACAAAGATCTCCCTTGACACTTTGTCATAGTGCTTCTAATTCCCAACATGCAATAAGTTCCTTTGATTTAAGATCTTGTAACTATAGAAGGTCCAGGTAAGCTACAAATACGTTGCCTAGAATAATTATACCTGAACCTTTTGACACTCATTTTCACATTCAGCCCAGATTAGTTTTGCTTGTTCACTACTTCAAAAGATCTATGATTTCATCACTGTCAGTACTCCTTCCACTCAAATAGACCATGACCCCTTCATAACTTAGTAGACGGTATCATGGGTTACTATGCCTGAAAAAAAAAAGCTCTTTTTTCTTTATACTCTCTTCTTTGATGATTTCATCAGTTCCCACAGGTTCAATTATCATGTTATGCAAATAACTTTAAAATCTCTATATCCCTTTTCTAAATTCCAGGCTTGCCTTACAAACTGTCTGCTGGACATCTTTATCAACGGATCCCATAATCACATCACCCCAACATGTCCAAAATGGAGCTCATTAAAATTTTCCTCAAACCCATCCCTCTTCCAAACTTCCCAACTTCTGTTTGTGGTACCACTAATCCTTCTAGGCACTCAGGGAGGTAATGTTGGAGTCATTCTTGACTCTTTCTTTTTTCCTTATACAACCAGAGTCTAAGTATTGTCCCTTCTATAGCTTCTCCTACTCTCCACTCCCACAGCATCTATCCTAGTTCAGGCCCTCGTGACCTCTTCCCTGAACTAGTACAATAGCCCTATAATTGGTCTCCTAGCTTCTACTTCAGGGTTTCCTCACTTGGAATCCACGAACTTGTTTGTTTGTTTTGTAAAATTATTTTGATAAATGTATTTCAATATAAATGGTTTTCTTTTGAATCTTGCATATTTTATATCATGTATTCAAAAACTTTATCCTGAAAAATGGTTCATAGGTTTTTAACAGACTACCAATAGGGTCCATGATGCAAAAAAGAAAAAAGTTAAGAATACTCACTCTGCTGTATCCCAAAGAGATTGGACAAAAAAGGAAAAGGACTTATTTGTACGAAAATACTTAGAGTAGCTCTTTTTGTGGTGGCAAACAACAGGAAATTGAGAGAATGCCTATCAATTGGGGAATGTCTAAATAAGTTGAAGTATATGAATGTAATGCAAAACTATCATGCTGGAGCAGGTAGATTTCAGAAAAACCTGGACTTACATGAACTGATGCAAAGTAAAGAACATTGTACACAGTAATAGCAATATTGTATAATGATCAACTATGAATGACTTAGCTCTTCTCAGCAATACAATGATCCAAGACAATTCCAAAGGATTCTTGATGGAAAATGCTAACCCCATCCAGAGAAAGAACTGATGGAGTCTGAATGCAGATTGAAGCATACAATTTTTCACTTTGCTTTTTTCATTTTTTTCCTTTTGGTCTGTTTCTTCTTTCACAACATGACTAATATGGAAATATGTTTTATGTGATTGCTCATATATAACCTATGTCAAATTACTTAGCATCTCAGGGAGGGGGAAGGTGAGGGAGGGAGGAAGAAAATTTGGAACTCAAAGTTTTCAAAAAATGAATATAAAAATTTTCTTTACATGTAATTGGGGAAAAATAAAATACTACATACACATATACATACATATATACACTTATATACATATACATACATATATACACCTATACATATACATACATACATATATAAAGAATACCTACTCTGGTCTCTTTCCTTGCCAGTTCATCCTCCACACAACTGGCAAATTAACCTTCCTAAAACATATCCAACAAGGTCACCCCCTTTTTCTAAAATCTTTGGTGTCTTCCCCTATTGTCTCTAAAATGAAATGCAAACTCCTTTGCCTGGCATTTAATGTCTTCTAGAATATGATGTTGCCTCCCTTCTTAGGCCTTTTAATTCTTCCTCTCTGTGTACTCTCCAATTCAGTCAGACTAGCCTGTTAACTCTTCCTTTAAGTACCGTTCCAGCACCTGTCTTTGCACAAGTGTTCATCCATGTCTGGCATGTGCTCCTTTCTTCAAAGCACAGTCCAGGGACCACCTTCTTTTCTGATTTCCTCAGTGATTACTACTCTGGTTCTCTTGAAATTACTTTGTATTTCTTTCAATGCTCAAGTACTCTAATGGACCAATAATCATCCGATCAATATAAGTATTCCCTCCAACAATGCACATTGCAACAATCCATGCCTTGCCCATGTTCTTACATGAGGTCTTCCTGGGGGATTCGTATAATGTTGTTGGAGAGTTTTCCTTGGTTTCTCTTAACATCATGATGATACCAATGAGTCCCATTTCCATCAACATCCCTTGCTTTTGTAACATGACTAGCTCACTTTCCTTCTCTTTCATTGTTGTTGCTCAGTCATTCAGTCGTGTCCAACTTTTTGTGACCTGTTTTGGGGTTTTCTTGGCAATGAACCTGGAGTGGTTTGCCATTTCTTTTTCCAGTGGATTAATGCAATCAGAGATTAAGTTACTTGTCCAGGGTCACATAGCTAATGAATGTCTGAGGCCGGATTTGAACTCAGGTCTTCCTGACTCTGGGCCCAGTGCTCTATCCACTGAACCAACTAGCTGCCTCCATTTCTCTTGTGCATATTTTTTATTACATTTTTTATTCTGTTTCTCTTTCACAATTCTTTGTCAAGTTTTGCAGCCTGCTTTCACCCATTATGCACCGCTTCATTGCCCTTTAGGTGATCTTCATTTTTGATTCCTTAGAGGTTACAGTATTCTATGATCTTGTAATTACATAATAATTCCAGAAAAACAGTGCTATTTTAAAAATGGGCTTTTGTTTCAGGATGAAGTCATCAAAAGAACTTCATAGTTTTTAAAGACAAATCACCATCTCCTTTTGTTAGGTTTTTGGCCCAGTTCATTTTCCATGAACAATATCTCCCCAAAATACATATACTATACACATATGCAGTTAGATGGATATCTGGTTAGATGGACAATTCATAAAATTGAGAATTTGTCTTCTTATTTTACTGATGAGGAAACTGAGACTCAGAGAAATTAAGTGATTCAAATAAGCTCAGCTAGTTAGTGGCAGTCAGAAGTAGAACTTGGGTCTCCTGATTCCTAATCCAGTGCCCACATTGAAGACAATAGACCAAGATCCCCACCCCTACCCTCATTCCTGAATGAAAAGAGTTAAGAAAGCAGGCTATGATGATGTTCAGTACTGGTTTAAGTAGCTTTCTTTTCATCTGTCACATCCATAATTAATTTATCAGCAGAGGTACAAGATGAGATTTAAAGTGATGTTTATAAAATGAATTAACTTCTTCCCTACCTTATTTAGAATTCTCCATTGTGAATATACTCAAATTCTAAGAAAGAGGCAATTTATGCGAATGAAAGCTCTAGTGGCCTAGATTCTGTAATCTATGGTAAATTTTATTATTCTATGTCTTCTCTTCCCTTGGGGCTAGCAGATGGAGTGGCTAAAGGACAGAATCTTGTTATTTTATGTACATTCAACACATTCAACACATTCCATGGGAGGCTTTGTTGTTCACTGGAAAGTGTATTTACTTTTTCCTCTTTAAGGATAATTGTTCATATTTCAGATTTGGGTTATTCAAACTGGGGTCAAATACAGAGACTGCATTTGATGATACAGCTCATGCTTTCCATGTATGGTACATATGTGAGTTCAATCCATCAAGAGGCAGCATGGGGGGGGGGGGCGAGGAGGAGGAGTAGAGAGCACAGTAGAATTAGAGTCCAAGGAACTGTGTCTTTCATTCAATTAAGCACTTATTACATGCCAGACATTGTGCTAAGTGCTGGGAATACCCCTTCCCCAAAGAAAGCAAACAATCCCTATCCTCAAGAAACTTACTTTCTGTTGGCTAATACAATGTATATAAATCAATATATACATGATTAATATAAAAGAGACAGAAGATGACTGGAAGAGCACTAGAAGTGGCTCTCGAACCGAGCCTAAAGGAAGGAAACCAGGAATTTTCAGAGAATAGAATGAAGAGGAAGAATATTTGAGCCTTAGAGGACTATAGGCACAAAATATGGGAGATGGGGTAGGTGAAGAATTGCAATTAGGCCAGTATAACTGGAGAAGGAAATGGCTAACCACTCCAGTATCTTTGCCAAGAAAACCCTAAATGGGGTCACAGAGGGGACATGACTGAAACAACTGAACAACAACAAAACTATCATGAGAGAATGTATTAAATTGGAGAGTAGGGCAGGAGTGTTTTGGTAAATATTTAACAATTGACTGTGGGGGAGGAAGGGGGGAGGAAGGCACCTATAAGATACTTTTAAATTTATTCTGTATTATTAATACTTTCTCCATCTCTTTGTGAAGTCTAGAGAGTATAAAAAAAACTGACAAATCAATCTCTGATTTGTAAACTTCTGAGATGTAAAAGCTCACGCTGAAAATTTAACAATCAACTCTCCTGATTCTGTTTTGAACTGGCTCCAGCATAACTCTGGGGTGTGACATGGTCAGACCTGTTCTTTCAAATTTTTTCAGCAGCTACGTGGAGAATGTATTGCAGTGGGGAGAGAGCTGAGACAGGAAGTCTCAGTAAAAAGCTACTGCAGTAGACCAGCGAAGTTGATGAGGGCCTGAAATAGGATGACGGTTTTGAACAGAGAGAGGGAGAACATAGATGCAAGAGCTATTGCAGAGAAAGAAATTACCTTAGTAGCGTACTACCTGTGTGGTCTTAGGTTAGTCTTCTGGGCCTCAGTTTCCTGATCTGTAAGATGAGGGGGCTGGGCTAGATGAACTCTAAGGTGCCTTATAGCTTCGAATCTATGATACAGGCATGCCTATAAGATGTGTGCAGTCACACCCTAATACGCTCAAGTCCTCTGGAAATGGCAGGGTTGCTGGAGATCTTGAGCCCAACAGAGGGAGAGGTGGATTTTCCTGGTCTCTGAGGCTCTGCAGTTCTTGCGGCCACCAATCTTGCTTCCTGCCTTTGCTTCCTCTCTCCTGCTTTCTTGCCACTATGGCGCAGAAGGAAAAAGGAAGTGTGCTCAGTGACTTGGTCAGCCTATAATCTAGGTTCCTTCTTCCAGCACCTCTCTGGGCTTCTCTCTGCCTTCCACACTCTGGTGGCACTTCTGCTTGGTGGACCCCAGTTCCTGTGAAGTCAGGCAGGCTTTTAACAATGGTATGTTAACAAGCAGTGGTTAATGTTTAACAATTAGCTCTCCAGGAGGAAAAAAACGCATGCAAGACACTTTTAAGTTTAATTTGCATTATTAGCATTTTCTCCTTCACTTTCTTAAATCAGGAAATCAACAAAACAATAAATCAAGCCCTGATTTGTAACATTTGCTGATTTCTGACATGTGAATGTTTTCACTGTAAATTTTAACAATAGGCTTATGAGAACTCATAATAGCTACCTCTCCAAGACCCATAGCTGTTGGCCCCCCTCCTTCCTGTTCCCTCTTCCCAAACCTGAAGATACATAACTGGTCGCCATCTTGTTAGGGATTAAGCAGCTAGGCATTTCCCCTCTTGACTCTTCTGGCATTCTGTTTGTGTTCACATCTTGACTTTTGTTTTGCCACTGGACTCAGATGACTCAGGAGGAGAGTGTGAGGCTGACAACTTTGTCGGCTCTTCCCCATTTAAATCCAGCTGACACACAAGTCAAGACATGACCCTTGTGATGTCATTGGTCCTATTTGAGAATGAAGGAACACCAACAACTACAGAATGTGTCCTTGAGGCTCTGTTTGTTTAGGCAAGGAAGACAAAAAAGTTAAAGTTCTAAAATCTGAAAGGAGGTACCAGTCGTCAGCAGACCTTAAACTGAATTTTGGCCCTTAATAGCAAAGTACAGGGCTAGAGGAACTGGATCCAATGGGAAAGATGCTTTCTTTTCCCTTTGCAAAGTTTATCTTTCTAAAGAAAAGTTTAGTTGTTAATTTTTAAAATCAAGTTTAATTGATTTTAGTTTCTTTGGTATGAAGAATGAAAATGTCCTTCATGATATAATATTCAATAAATTCTTTCTTTATTAAAGTAAAATAAATTATCTGGGTGTCCATCCTGATGAAATATGTTGCATACAGCTGTCTCTCATCCTATGAAAGGTCTTCGAATTAGGAGTCAGAAGACCTAAGCTCTATTTCTGGTTATGCCACTAATTAGCTCTGTGAGTTTGCTTGAATCTCCTAATTTCTCTGGGCCTCAGTTTCCTCATTAGTAAAATGAGAGGACTGAATAAGATCTCTAAGGTCCATTCTAGCTACCCAATCCTGGGAATAGTCATAGTAAATTAATCCTTCCAGGGGTGGGGAACCTGCCACCTGTGGCCCTCTAGGTCCTCAAGTGTGGCCCTTTGACTGAATCCAAACTTCACAGAACAAATCCCCTTAATAAAAGAATTTGTTCTGTAAAACTTATACTCAGTCAAATGGCTCAAAACCCAAGGACTTAGAAGTTCACATGTGACCTTGAGGCTGCATGTTCCCTACCCCTGTATCTTTTATGGGGCACCTTTAAATGTGGAGCCACTGGGGAGGGGAGAGTGTGGGGTTGGAGAAGAGATACTAGCACAAGGTCTGGTTTAGTAGTCACGGAACTGCATTTCACCTAAGTAACTATAGGGTTAACTGAACCCTACTGCCCCCCCCCCCAGCATCTGGAGGCTACACAGTACATTAAACAGACCACTGATCCCAAAGAGATCAAAGAAAAAAGAAAAAAAGACTTACACATACAAAATTACTTATAGCAATTCTTTTTTGTGGTAATGAAGAGCTAGAAATTGTGGGATGTTCATTAATTGGGAATGGCTGAACAAATTATAGTATATAAATATAATGGAATAATATTCCTTAAGAAGCAAGGGGGCATTTTCAAAGAAACTCAGGAAGAGTTGCATGAACTGAAGCAGAGTGAAATGAGCAGAACCAGAAGAGCAATTAATACTATAACAATGTAAAAATATGCAACTTTGAAAAACTGAACTCTGATCAATGCAATAAGAAATCATTTTTTAAAAATATATATTTTTTGTTAAATATTTCCCAACTACATTTAAAACATTTTTTAGCATTCACTTTTTTTTTAACATTTTGAGTTCCAAATTCTCTCCCTTCCTCCTGCCTCTCCCCCCTCCTTGAGAAGGCAAGCAATTTGGTATCAATTATATATATAACATCACGAAAAACATTCAATGATAAATCATGATTCCAGAGGACCAGTAATGTTCTTTGCTGTCCACTTCCCGAAAGAGAGATGATGGCCTAAGTATGTGAAACAAGACATCGTTTTGGACATGGTCAGTATGGGAATTTATTTTGCTTGACTATGTATATTTGTTATAAAGATTTTTTTTCTTCTTTTCCCAGTGCTGGGGGAGCAAGGGTGGTAGGGAGAGAAAAATAAATGCTTGTTAATTTAAGAAATTAATTAAAATGCATTAAGTTCTTTGTGGCATCTATGTCCTAACATAAGGGCTGGCTGCATCTTTCCCCTTAGAGATCTAGGGGTAACCCTGAGGGGTTGAGGTATCTCTTTTCTAATGCTTTTGGTTCAAGTCCCAAAAGTTGGTGTTTGCCCACTGTTACCCTCAGTGATTGGCTCTCAGTTCCATTTAACACCAGTTAGCTCTTACAAAGGGATATTACTTTGAAGATATGGAAATAAAAAATGTAGAACTACTTCCCACTAACACTTCATGAGGATGCCTTGTAAGAGCTCAGTCTCTGGGAAGAGTAGGCTCAGGCTTAGCATAGCTTCCACAAAGCACTGGTCTTAACAAGTTTGCATCCAGATGCAGCATGACTGAAAAATGAGTCCACAATTCAGGTATTGCTGGTTTGGCATGGACTCAGTTCCCAGACTCTTAGACCTCTTGGACTACTGATGACTCACTCTCTTGACTTTTTGATACTCACAAGGATATAGGCTCCAACTTCTTTCACCTAAAAATGAAAGAACAAAAATTAAGACATGAAAAAATAAGGCCTATACTCACAGGGCCACATGTTGGCCTTGAAGGGAGAGAGCCCAAGGCCAATGTTTCTCTCCTTACCTCACTGTTACTCACCAGATGCTTCCAGTAAAGGGGAAAGACATGGAGACAAAGACTGAGACAAGGGCTACTAAAGACCTTTTAAAGGTACCCCCAATTCTCGCTTTGAAATACAGCCAATCAAGCAGAAAGGAACCAGTTTCAGAATGTTTATACATGTTCTATAGCTTCTCTCTCATCATGACTTCAGAAAATGGGTTTCCCAGCCTTTTCCACTTTGGGGAAAAAGAAAGAAAGAGACAGACAGACAGACAGACAGACAGACACAGGCACAGAGAGAGAGACAGAAAAAAAAAAGAAGGAAGAGAAAAAGAAAGGAAGGAAGGAAGGAAAGAAGGAAGGAAAGAAGAAAGGAAGGAAGAAAGAAAGAAAGAAAGAAAGAAGCCCTGACTCTGAAGTCAAAGGACCTGAATTCAACTCCCGCCTATGAAGTATATTACCTCCATGACCTTGGGCAAGGTGACCTTGGACAAGGTCTCCCTGGGCCCAGGTTTCCCAATGTATAAAATAAGAGAGTTGAGCTAGATGGCCTATCAGCTCTATTACACATAAATACAAAGGTGTATGTGTGTATATATATATATGTATGGGAATATATATAATGGTATATTATTCATACATATATACACATGCAAATATTATAGGTATATATACATACTGTAATATATCATGTATACATACACACAAATATGCATGCACACATACATGTGTGTACATATCTATATCTATATTTCAGCATATCTATATAGTCATCTCTATTTCTATGTGTAGTATATAGGTACCATAGTCTCCAGGGACACTTTTACAAATGACCACCTGGGTGGTGTGATCTAAGCAGCTCTAAAAGACCGGCCTCCAAATCTCTCTGCTTCCACTCAGCCTCAAATGTCTGTTGGTTTTTGTTTATTTGGTTTGGGGTTTTGTCTTTTTTTGTGTTTTTTTTTTTCTTATGTTAAAGGACTCTTTCCAGAAAAGTAGTTAAAATGTTGCCTGGGAGGAATGCCATGTGGGTCCTCTTTATCACCCATTATCCTGTGAGCAGAGATCTGGGTTTTCAGGGAATAGGAATTGTCTTATGTAAATTTTAACAAGGGGCAGGAAGATCCATTAGGGAAGGCTGAAGAGAAAGGTCTGCAGCACCAGAGCCCATTGTAGAAGAGTAGGCCTGCTGTGAAAGCCCACAGGGGGTGGTCAGGAAGTAACACAAAAGCATTAGGTACCACTAAATGACTGTGCTCCAAGATCGCTTGCTTAAGAGGTGGAGAGAGGCTTTTCTCCGCCTCCAGAACCTATCTTTAGACTGGCCTCTGCTGAACTAGGGGTGGAGGGGGAGGGGCAGAGAAGAGTGGGGAGAAGGTTGTGGCTCTGCTGCTAGTACCCTTAGCAACCTAAAGTTTGGGAAAAGAGTGGCTAGAGAACCATCTCAAGTCAGGAAGACCTGGTTTCAAATTCCGCCTTCTTGTTTCTTCCGGCAAGTGAGACAATCTCTCATTACCCCCAGGCAATAATTTAAGAATACAAATTGTAAGGCAGGTGTAGACCTATGTTCACAGAGGGAATTTCCTCCCTGGGAACTCACTATGCAATAAAAGTTCAGGTCCATATATTTTTTTAAAGCCAAAGGATTATACTTTCTCCTTTCTATACATCATTTCCAAATTGCCTGCCCTTGACATTCATTTTTGCCTGATTTCATCTCTGTACCTGTGTAAAAATGTTTGGGTGTTTGGGCAGAGAAGGCATGTAAATTAGCCCATAAATGCCTGTCCCCTCTTGTCCCCAGTTGTGCCAAAGATTGTCCTGTAAAAAGAAAACTTGGGAGTATTGCTGGAAACAAATTCCTCTCCTGGGCTTAGCACTATCACCCTAAGAAGAGTGACATCTCTTCTCAAATTACATTTTTTTTGGTAGTAAAAGACCCTGGGGAGAATGTTCTTTTGGTTGGTAGCATGGGGATTGAGGAAATGGTCCAAGTCTCCATAAAATTACAATAAAAAAGGTTAAATTTGAAGAGATGGAAACAGGCTCTGTAGAATTAGGAACTAGCTATATTCAATAAGTGAGTGACTATATTGAATTGAGAAAAATATAGTCAAGAGGATTTTCTAAGGCTCTAGGTGTTGAAAGAAATTATTACTTAGGTTATAAGATCATTACAGTAATTATTACATCTTTGTTCTCAAACTTTTCTATATCTTGTTCCTGCTATCAAATTTCCTCACTGAATTTCAGCAATGAAAAAATTCCAAATTTTAAAAGACCCAGTCAGAAAGAACGAGAATCAAATAATTGTAAATAATGATGATACTGCAGGTAATAATAATATCTGTTTCAGCATTCAGGTATTTCATGTAATTAAAAATAATTGAGTGCTTACTGTGTGGGGGAGGGATTAGTGTGTAGAGAAGAGAGAGCAAGAGATGGAATATCTGCTCTTTAGCTGCTTGCAATACAATAGGAATGATGAGATAGATATGTAACTATGATACAAGGTAGAATGTGATAAGCACAAAAGAGATGTCTAGACAAAGTCTTAAAGTGTTATAAGACATTCAGGAGAGATCACTTTCATCTGAGAAACAGGAAATTTTTCATGGAGGAGGTGGGAACCAAGCCTTGAGGAGAAAATTATATCAACAGTGAATTCAGGGTAGCAGGAAAGAACAGGACAAGGTCAGGGAATAGCTAGTTCAATTTGGCTTAAATGTAGAGTGAAGAGGACAAATACGAAATACAGGCATAACAAAAGAGCCCATTAAAACAAGATTTTCGATGGTCTTGAATGTCAGGCCAATAATGATATTTGATATTGATAAAGCACTCTAAGGTTTCAAAATTATTCCCATAAATCATCTCATTTGATTCTCATGACAACCCCATTAGGTCAGTACTATCAGTATTCCCATTTTACAGATAAAGAAACCAAAGCTCAGGGAAGTGAAATGATTTCCTCATAATCATTTGGATAGCTTGATGTTGGAAGAGAGAGTTGAACCCAAGTCTCTGATGTCCCCAAGTTCAGTTTTTCTAATACACCACACTGTCACCCAATAGTGATTCATTAAAGTTTTTTGGTGTTTTGTTTTGTTTTTTTAAAGATAAGTGGTATGGTCAGATCTTCTTGCTAAAAAGATCATTTTTCTAACTGTGTGGATAATAGATTGGAGAAAGGTGTTGGGAAAGGAGACCAGTTAGAAGGCTATAACAATATTATTGTTATGTTATTGTGTAATATAACCTTATTCCCTCAATGAGAATAATGATAGGCTGACCTTGGCTGGTGGAAGGGGGAGAAAACAAGAGAGGATAGATCACGGAAGGGGAATTGATAGCACTTGATTAAATAGACGTGAGAAATAAAGAAGGAAGAATCTAAGATCATTCTATGGATTTAAGTTTAGCTGACCAGAATAACGGTGGTTGTACCAACAGAAACAAGGAAATTGGTGGAGGAACCAGTTTAGGGGGAAAGATGAGTTTGAAGAGGTAACAGTGGGTCACCTAAGCAGAGATATCCAGTAGACAGTTGGAAATACAGGAGTGAAGCTCAGGAGTAGAAAAGGACTGGTTATGTTTTGGAAATGATCTGCATGGTGGAAACACCTTTAGCCATGAAAGTAGGTGAAATTACCAAAGAAGAGTTTTCTGACAAAGCTTTGGGGATGGGAAGAATAAGACGAACTGAGACTTCCATGGAATTATAGTTGTCCCACAGTGGACTGGGCTGCCCAGGGAGGCAGATGGTTCTTTACCCTGGGAGGTTTTCAAATAGAGCCTGGCTGACCACTTGACAGGTATGGTACAGTGGGAATTCCTCTTTGGGTATGAGTTAGACTGGGATGTTGAGGTACCTTGCAATCTCTAAAATCCATAATTCTGTAAAATATATCATCGTGTATGCCACTTTTCTAAAATTCCTCTTTGAAAAATCCTGGCTAGGGGAAGTATGCACTACAAATTTAAAAAGATAATAATTACTTCAATGTTTATGCATCTCCATCATACCCCACCCATAGGCCCATTACACAGATGTTTAAGTACCTTCAAGCTGTGTTTTCAGATGTGCAGCTCACATTTTCTAGCCATAGCTTCCCTTTAAACAAAGCTAAGCATTGCTGATAGCTCTACTTGGCAGAGGCTCCCCTATATAAAACATTATTTATTTTTAGTTTATTGCATAGAAATGCAGGTGGAAAAGAAAATAATTAAAATGGTGTGCTGCCTTATAACATGGTATCTACACTACTGAACTTCTAACCTGACATAAATACATTGCATACTGTAACCTGTTCCTCCTGATTATTAACCTTGAGCATGGCAACCTATAAATCATCCCTGAAACAGCTGGCGCTCAGCGTTGCCCCAAAGGTATATGATTACGATCGTTTTATATATATCTTGGTATGCAGACATGAAAAATTCATTGAAGAGGTTGGTGTTGTAAGACTTATTATAATGAATTTTCTCAAAAACATAGATCATGCTTAAAATAGGTGTCTGCTTATTATAATGCAGCCATTTATATCTTCTCGAATTACCTTGCCCATAGCTCAGCCATTTTCCTAAAGTCAAACATGATGATACCTAAACAGATTTACTGCGGTCAGTTTGCCTATAGTCTCAAAGTAGAAGTTGGTTTTTTCTTATGCTCTCACTTTCTCTAAAGCTGGTGAGGATGACATTTGGAGGGGGTGGTTATGTGATGGGGGGCAGGGGAGAATTACAAGGTGTGAGAAAAAAGAACATCTCTGCATATGTGGGCTAGTGAAGTGACTCCATTTATTTGGGTATCTCTACAATCTGTAGCTATGGTGCCATCTATGACACAGAAATCTCAAGAAGAATTGGCCCTTCTCCCACAGCTGACAAATTTCCCTCACCCCTCTCTGTTGCTCAGAAAAAGACCAGAATCTAAGAGTTGAAAAGGTGGCCTTAGACATTATATCCTCATTATTTCATAGATTCCACAGGGAATTGGGGTCCAGAGGGGTTGTTATATACAAGGTTATACACATATATCTAGACAGAGCCAGAGCCCAAGTTGCCTTTCCCCCAGCCCTGTGTGTGTCCTCTCCTGTCACACTACACTGCTTCTCCCCATGATCTTGCCTCTCCTCTGGCAGCCTTGTGCTTCCTCAACTTAGGAAAACCTACCTTACTCCTAACCAAAGAAAACGAACACAATACCAAGACATTCAAAGTAATTTCCTTTTCCAAGGACTGGGCTTAAGAAGCTCATTCTAGATTAAGTTCCAGTGGTTTTTTTGTTTGTTTGGTTTCTAATCATTCCTTATCAAGTGTGAGTAGTAAGCTCCCAGGAATCCTTTTGTCCAGGAGTTCTTTAAAACAAAGCTTTGGTAACAGATGTCAGTTCTGATAGAGGGTGTGTTTTTCCACACCTTACTCCCCCTCTTCTGTATAGACTAAAACTGGATCCAAAACACCATCCGTATCTTATAGAGTCCAGGTCAAATTAAATCCTGGAAAACACCTCCTTTTCCCTCTTTCCTGGTCTCCCTGCAAGATACCAGGAGCTCTCATGTTGCATAGGAGTAGCCCCATTCAGGACTGAATAATGAGTAATAGCAACTTGATCACTACTCGGGCTTGCTAGCATGGGACAGTGATGGTGGACAGGTTCTTAGGAATACTCAGCTTCTGAAAGCAGAGTGTCAAATGTAAAAATAAATTCAAAATCAAAGCCACACAAATAAACTGCCTCCTCCTTGGAGGATATAAGGTATTGATCCCAAGGGGATTTTTTTTTTAATTACAGGACAAGTAGAGACAAGTGCCCCAGATCCTGAGGGCATTTGCTTTGTGGAAGATGGTGGTGGTGGTGGTGGTGGTGAGGGAGGGCAGTTAAGTGCTATATTCTCAGAGGGAGGCATCTGAGAGTCCTTTATCCTCACATCCCTCCTTTGGTAGCATTTCTTGGAGCAAAACAACACAAAGGAACTCCTTCTTGCATATTAGTCTGGTCCAAATGTACTAGGAGGAAAAATAACAGATATATAGGGTTATGCATTAGTGCCATGCACTAGCCATTATTTAATAACATAGCGTGAAACTTCAGTCCAACTTGTAAGTTTTGGAGAGCTGACCAGGACTCTGAAATGGGAAGTGACTTTGCCAGGGTCACACAAGCCAGCACGTGTCAGAGGCAGGATATGAAGCCAGCTTTCTATCCACTATGCCATGCTGGTGCTTCTACTATAAAACTGAACAGACATGATTATTCTAAGCAATCATAAAGAATGTGTTTTATACAAACATGAGAAAAAAGATTTTCTCTGTGATGCTGCCGGGATTGCACTTCTTGCATTCCTAGCTGTTAAAATCTGTCAGAGTTGGGAAGTGCTTTATCAAAAGGACAAGTCCCATTCAGCGTATTCAGTTCAATTGTGAACTCTGACCGGTCTTCCCTATTCATATCTTGGTCTTTGACCGAGTATTAATTCATTCTTAAGTGCTAAAGTATGCTTTCATGCTTCTAGCAGACGAATCTTCTGAAGCACTAACTCAATCCTCCACCCCCTTGCTCAAAAATCTTCAGTGGCTCCCCTTTGCCTACAAGTTCAAACTCTAGTCCTTCCCTGCCTGGTAAGTACTGAATTGGAGAGGGAGACATCGTTGTGTGTGCTGGATTTGGATCTGAAAATGTGGGTTACAATCTTAGCTCTCTTAATGTATGTGATTCTGGATAAGTCACTTTCTCTTTCTAGGCCTCAGTTTCCTTATGTGTAAAATGGCCTCCTAGGTCTCTTCCAGCTCTATGGTTTGAGTTGGGGAAAGGTTAGTATGTACCAGGTTCTTTTCTGGGGGGGAAGGAAAGTGGATGGTTTTAAATACAGATTTCTATATTTAAAACCTCCACTTGGCCATTCTATCTTTCTTCTACTACTCCTCATATAAGAATTGGGCAAAGGGACCTATTAGAAAGAGTGCTGACTTAATCTGGGAAATGAGGCACTTACTAGCTTGGTTACTATAAGAAAATCATCTAACTTCTCAATTTCCCCATCTGTAAAACAAAGATAACACTTGCAACATAGTTATGGTTTAGAACCAGAAAGGAACTTAGACTACACCGCCATCTAGTCCAGCCTTCTTATTTTACAAATTAGAAACTGAGGTTCTGAGACTGCCTTGCCTGAGTTCATACAGGTGGATTCAGAGTCAGGTCCTCTGACTCCAAATTCATTACTCTTTACATCTTACCACATAGACTCAGCCTCTTGCTGTCTCACAGGGTTGTGAGGAAAATGCTTACTTTTCAAACCTTAGAGCACTATTAAAAGGTAAATTGACCTACTATCTCCTGAACATGTCATGCCCATTCTCACCATCCTACCTTTGTTCATTCTGTTCTCCCATCTTTTCCATCTACCTAAATCCTGCCATCTTTTAAGGATAGGCACCTCCATGAGTTCTTCCCTTACCACCCCAAACACATTATAATCAATCAATCCCTCCTCAGAACCAGTATGTCACTCACCACATGGACATTCAGCACTTATGTACTGCTTCAAATTATTAGTTAGCTTATAGACTAATAACAAACACATTAGGCCTTAATATTTGCAAGACATTTAGGCAGCTACGTGGCAAGGTAGAGAACTGGACCCAGTGTCCGAAGGACTGTAGTGCAAATTCAGTTTCTTGACACTTACTGTATGTGAGACCTTGGGTCAGTCACTTACCTTCTCTCCTGCAGATTCCTCATCTTCAAAATGGGAATAATTATGGCACCTACTTCTCAGGGTTGTTGTGAAATCAAAGGAAATATTTGTAAAATGTTTTTCCAAATGTTAAAGTGCTATAGAAATGTTGGCTATCATTGTTATTAAAACACATTATTTCATTGAAGCCTTACAATAGTCCTTGAGGTAAGCATTATCAGTATTATTATCCCCATTTTTAGAAATAAGGAAACAGGCTCCTAGAGGTGAAGTGACTTGCCCTACCTTGGTCACAAAGCTAATGAGCGTAGTGTAGAGGAGAGTCCTAGGCTAAGTCAAAGTACTTGAGCTCTATTCCCAGTTTTAGTAAGCTGCTACAGTTATCACTTCCACATTGCAGGGGTTAGGGACTCAGCACCTTCACCCTACTATCTGGCCAATCCGGAAAATCCAAGTTAAATTTTTTGGTCCTCCTTTTGTACCAGAGGTCTAATTTTTTTTTTCTTTTATGAGGTGTTTATAGGACCCTATAGTAAAATTTGGGTTATTTGGTCACAGCCTTTGTGTCATCTGCTGGACTTATGTCACCTGCAGCTTCTGCAAAAATTCCCATTTCTTTCTGTTTTGTTTTGTTTTGTTTTTTGGCAAGGCAATGAGAGTTAAGTGATTTGCCCAAGCTGTGACTTGACACAGCTGGTAAGGATCAAGTGTCTGAGGTTGAATTTGAACTCCAGTCCTCCTAACTTCATGGCCAGTGCTCTATCCTCTGCAACACCTAGCTCTGCCCCCCCCTTCTAATTTAATTTCTTATGCCAACCCTCAATACATCGAAACCTGGATGGGGAAAGTCAATATATGGAAGGGATAAACTGTATATGAATTCTTTTGGGATTTAAGTTTCTTTAACTAATGAGTATCATGATGACCGATCAGCCCACATCACAGATTGTTATAAAGATAAAACCAAATATATGTGAAGATGCTTTGAAGGTTGTAAACTGCCCAACAAATTAAAAACAGTATTATTATTATTCTCCATGTTTTTTGCAGACTCCTAACTGGGCAGGAATTCTGTCTTAGGCATCTTTGCATTATTCCCCACAACATGGTACTTGACACATTACAGGTGCTCAATAAATATTTGTTGATTTAGATTTATGGATTTAATGTGTTGTGCTTTTGTTTTTAAACAAACACTTCAGATTTAAACCTCTCCCCTACCCTTAGGTACCTGGGATATTAGGATAGGATATAGTCTTATCTAGAAAGGTCAGAACTAAGATCGGAGAAGAAGCTATTCAGTCACTCAAACATGTCCAAACTCAAGTCCAGGGCTAGGAACCTAAAAGAAATCAGGTTATTAGGCATATAAGAATGTAAATTAAAAATGAGTCCAACACACATATTTTATAAGTTGGTCATTTTGTATCCAAACTTTTTTTTCATTTGTAGTACTACAAAGATCACTGTATTCATCATTTAACAAGAACTGATTCTCTCTTTAGAAGAAAACTAGATTCAGCTGGATTTTTCTTTTTCTGTAACAAAAAAATAAGAAGAGCCCCAAATGAGCTCCTACTATCATTTCTAAAAAGTCAACATTAATGGAAGTTTCACAGAGCCTGACACTGAAGATAAGCCTTTCCTGTAGTCCCTACACTTAGTACATTTTCTTCTTTGATTGTCCAACAAATTTTTACCACAATTGACAGGTAGTTGGTTAAGATAAGTTATACTCAATAACTGCCATCAAACTACATAGACCTTCAAGACATGGAAACATCCCAGTAGCTCCACAAAGGGAAGGAGAAGTTCCCTATTTTACATGATCTTCTGAGATTCCAAGATGCTGAATAAATTTTAGTTATAATATGCATATTCGTTGTATATGTGGATTTCCTATGTGTATATGAATAGCCTAGCATTATAATTAATTATATAATCGATTCACACATTTTAACCTCTGCACTGCCTCACCACCCCTTGGGCTACTGGACAAATGGAAATGGCACATTTAGGGCTGGATTTTTTTCAGATACATGCAAAAGCATACCTTCTTTTGTATGGAAACAAATATAAACCAGTCGGAATTGTGCTATGATGAATTTTTGTGCTCTTACACTCAGTTAATTGAACATTTAAGCTCACAAAGCAGGAGAAACCCCCCCCTTCTGTCTTTCTCTCCCTCCCTCCCTCCCTCTCTCCCTATTTATCTACCCACTGGTGCTTGTCTTGACAAACATGATTCCACCCTGGAAATCTAGATTCCTACTGCCACTTCCATGATATCCTTAAAAGTCACAGGACAATTTTCTCGTTTTATTTATTTGACCTATTCAGAAACCATATCAAAGGAAGACATAAAAGCAAAAGCCTTCAAGGCTATCTTTACCTCAGGTATCAATAGACAGGATTCTGGCTTCTGCAGGACTTCTGCAGTGGGAAGGTTTTAATGATAAGATTACAACCTGGACACACAGATGATACCTGGACACCACTTAGAGGAACTCACAAAAATTAATTTGAACTCCAAACTACCATTTTAGTTTGAGGGTAATGGAAAAATCTTCAATTTTAATTGCTTTTGATAATCTTGATGGAAATCAATCCCTTCCAGCTAATCTGTCACTTAATGCTGGTACTTCCATTTAGAGGGAGCAAGAGAAAGAGGGACAGAATTAGGTACCTCACCCTGCACACCATTCCTGTATTACTTATTAAACTCCTATCTGAAAACACACATCCTAAAGAAAATGATGCTGTATTGTAAAAGAATTGTTTGTTCACATTTTTGGAGTAAAGGAGAGTTTAGGGTTTAGAATGGGTTTTTTAAAAAAATTGGTTTTAAGAAAGACTTCAGGCTATTCAGGATCTGCCCAGCTGCTTCTCAGTAGCCAGCTATGGCTGAAGGAGCAGAAACTGTGGATCTGAGAAACATGCCAGCTTTGTCTGGTGAAGAACAATGCCTCTGCAGTCAAACACAATGGCCGTCTCTTATTTTCGGCTAACCCTTAGAAATAGAGGGAAAAGGATCATGGAGTTGCCTTGCAGGGCCTCTGAGGCGAGTGAGAGAACATTAGCTCTGCAGCCACAGATATGCAAATCCTTTATGAGTCCTACAATAGCCCAGAAAACCCTGTGGGTGGAGACTGATAGCAAAACCATACAGCTAGAGCAAACTCCTGAATGAATCATAGGTTCCAGACTTATATAGCTCTGCTTCTGCTCTCTCACATCAGCATCTAAGAGGAGTCACGTTAAGGGTCACTTAAAGTGAAGTCAGTCCCTACTTGCTAAGCAGATTGCTCAATTTCCAGAGTCCCGAGGAATAAATTCTAAAAAATAGGGGAAAATATTTGAAAATGCATTGCTAATTGTTCTGGTTCTATCATAGAGTTGCCCCTTTAGTGATATGCAGGCAAGTTAAAGGTTTTTTGTTTCGTTTTTGTTTTTTCCAGATCGATAAATTTTCTTTTGGACACCAGTCATTCATTGATCAGGAACATAATCAATTGTTCCTTCAGACCATTCAACAGTTCATTCGTTAAACATTCGTTTATTAAGCACTTACTGTGTGCAAAGGACATAAGCAATCCTCCTTAGTAAACTGCTTTGTTCACCCACA
Source organism: Vombatus ursinus (assembly GCF_900497805.2). NCBI lineage: Eukaryota > Metazoa > Chordata > Mammalia > Diprotodontia > Vombatidae > Vombatus > Vombatus ursinus. The sequence goes on along the minus strand of NW_020954590.1, from coordinate 6,564,978 downwards.
GCCCAATTTTTAGAAGGCTCACCCTTTCTTATCCTAGACTAACACTATCATGCACACCTGGTTTACATTCAAGGAAGAAAGATGGTCAAGTATCCCTCCAAGCCAAGGTTTAAATGGAGGAATTCTGAGCCCTAATGTCTTCTACTCTAGTTTACCATGTGGTCCATGACTTCATCTCAATAGTGAAAGAGGCAGTTGCCACAATATTTCCCTAACTCATAGGGGTGTGGTATGGATGAACTCATCAGTGCAAATTAAAAAACAAAAAAGGTGAATACTAAAATGTTAAGAGCTTCCTGACTCCATAGAAACAGGGTTGAACATGTCAAGCAGGATGAGTTTTCTATTCTGAAATGTCTTGTGTATTCCTCATACTATTAAATTTATAGACTGCTTAAGTTTCAGTGAATCAGTCTACATTTGAAGGCCCTTGAGCAGAAGAGACCAATAATTATGGGATAGTTTTGGACTGCAAATAATTTTAAGGCAGTGCAGCACCTCTCCCTTAGCAGAAAAAGCAAGGAATAGATAGAGGGGAAAAAGAATGTGTGGGGAGAAAGAAGGGGAGAGACAGAGAGAGAAAGAGAAAGAGATACAGAAGAGAGAGAGAGAGAGAGAGAGAGAGAGTGAGATCATGTTTCTTCTATCTATAATGTTCAAATCAAGGTTTTAAGATCAAAATACCATGGGGTAGGAGGGCAAGAAAGAAATTTTACACCAGAACAACAAAATGACTTCCTCTTAATGTTTTGACTTACCTGTTTTTATTTACTATATATTAAAATTTTACTATTGCTCCAACTAGTGTAGAATTCACAAGTCCATCTTTGTACACCTATCCACATACACCTCACAAAAGGCTAGAACTCCATGACAGCATTATCGTGAAACTCCAGGGTACTTTTAAAAGTTCTGAGGTATCAGAATGGGGCTCGTGAGTCTCTAGTGTTACTCCAAAGAAGAATGGAGTTTTTTTGTGTGTTTGAAGGGAGAAAAAATGTGCAAAAGCAATAGAAGAGGGTAAGCAATGTAAAAACATTTAAAAAATTCTTAATACTTCAAAAGCCAATAAACTACTATTAAAGTTGGATAAGAATCTACAAAAAGTATGGCCATAAAATAATTTTTGCCAAAAAATATTGCATTAAACAAAATCTCCTAATCCTTAACTTACTCATCTCATGTTAAATGCAAACTTGACCATAAAATGCCTACAAAATGATGGCACCTCTTATCCAAGTTGAGGAAACATCAAATTGCCCATTATGCAAGAGATCAAGCTAAGGAATTTATAGAGGCTACATGTTACTTTTTAGAGTTTATTTAGTACCTTAGTAATTTAAATTGTTTTGCTACAGAATTTATAGTAATTGGCAGTTCATTTCCATCTTCATTCATAAAAAGTAATTTGTAGAGCTTCTTATCTGCAATAAAAAAAAAACCCTTCATCACTTCAAAAAGCTTGCTTATGTAATGGGGACATATTAAAAAAACATTAGCATCAATGGCAATGGGTTTTTGTTTTGTTTTTAATTATTCAGAGTATCTTTTACTGGCACTACCAAAGACATTTGATTAGAAGTATAGCAAAATGTGGGGAGGGGAAACTACTAATTCACTTGATATTCCAAAATTAAGAGGTGGATGGGAATTGCTATCTGGGACTATTTCAATGTTTCTTTTTCTAGAAGGTAAGGCAGTGCAGTGGTTAGAGTGTTGTGCTTAGCGTGAGGAAGATCTAAGTTCAAACCCTGTCTCTGGCCCTTAATGGCTGTATTCCTGAAGCAATTCATGTAAACTCTTTCAGCCTCAGTTTCTTCATCTGTAAAATGAGGGGAGGACTGGATGATGTTTAAGGTCCCTTCCTCTAAATCTATGATCTTCTCTCAAATATTCTCCTTTTCTTACTTGTAAGCTTTTTCTGGTATCTCACTCTCACTAAAACAAACCAAAAGATACAAAGGATTTTTTTCTTTTTCTTTACTAAAAATATTAGTAAGTGCACAATCTTAACATAATACAGATGCTAAAGAAGGATTAAAACATATCTATAGTACATGTAGCATAAAAAAATTCTTTAGCATAAATCTATGAACCTATGACTCTGAGCTAAAAGGACCTTAAACAACATCCATACTAACATTCTATTTGACAGATGAGGAAAGAGGCCTCAGGAGTTTAAGTAACTTGCCAAAGGTCAGACAGCAAAATGGAAGAATTTGGATTTGAAACCAGGTACTCTAACTCCAAACCTAAGATACTTTCTACTTCATCGGTGAGTGAAGACAATATGTAGAAATATAAGCATCCATGTACTACAGGATCATCTTTCAATACTTCATTTCTTACTAGGAATTGTCTCATTCTCACTGGAGTGAAAGAGTGCTTAACTTGGAGTCATGAGACCTGAGTTCAAACCCCATACCTGCCATGTGTGACCTTGGGCAATTCACTTAGCCTCCCTAGGCCTCAGTTACCTCATCTACAAAATGAAGGAGTTGGAATAAATGGTTTCTAAAATCTCTTCTTGTATAGATCTGTGACTCTAATTGAACTAAAAACATCTCCTAAGTAGGCAGACACCTAGATCTTTAACCTTGAAGCTCTCTTAGAGAGCAAATATGCAGTTACACTTTTCAATATAGAATTTTAAGTAACTTCAAAGTTTAAACAAATGTGTCCTGTAGGCTATGTTGTGATGGTCAGTAGTTGGCCTATCACTTACACTACTCTACCTGGACTGTAGCTAATAACTGATGCTGAAGGTCATAACTATTTATAACATTTATCTTCCAATATGGATGGATACATATACATTGTATATTCTACTTATTAAAAAAAAAAAACCTTGTCCATAATAAAGATATAAAAAAATTTCCCTTTCTAGCTTATTTCATTACAAATTCTTGCTTGACTTATTCAAGCCCTAAAAAGTCCTCTAGTTACTGTACTATAGACTTAACAATTCATTTGTATGCTATTTTCTTCCTTACACATTTTATTCACTTCTAATTTTTTATTTTCTATGTTCAAATAATTCCCTTTCAGAAGATATGCCCTTTCAGGCACTTCTTCTAATATACACTATATATTATTTAAGTTACTTTCAACGGGGAAAAGCAACAGCATCATTATTATGTGAAGATTCCAAATTGTCCCCCTTTCTGGCACTTTGGATATAATGTAAGTGTGTGTGTGTGTGTGTGTGTGTGCACGCGCACGCGTGCATGTGTATGTGTGTGTGTATATGTGTGTGTGTGTGTGTGTGTGTGTGTGTGCCGTTCAACTTGGTGTCACTAAAACTGCATGTCTAGTTGTAAATTTCATTCTTCTGGTACCATAAGGAAAACACATAAACAAAAACAACTGCCTAGCTCATTTCTTTCTCCCTGCTCTCTGCCTTAAGTTTTGTTTGTCCAGGTGACATAGAAGATCGAAAACAGTAGTTCTCAGATGATCCATTCTCTCAAATATCAAAGGTCACCAAAAGGTACAAATCGGTAACTCTCTAGAAAAGGCTTTAGTTTTTTTTTTTTTAAAGTGGGTCAGATTTAGTTTCACGTAGGTTGTTTGACACACTGGTTTCTGGCATCACAAGCACTGGTCTACAGGATACCACAGAGCCTTTGTGTTCCTTGCTGACACTACAGCATTGTGTTTTTCTACCCATTAACCAAGGATAAATGACCTAGATATTGTGCCTATTAAAGCTTCATTTTTCTTTGCCCTTTTGTTCTTTAGTGTACCATATTATCACATGCTGAACACATTTTTTTAAGTATTCTCAGTCTCTGATGCCCTATTGAGGGGGTAATGCATGGGGTTTTGTGTGCATTTCTGTAGAGTTAGCTAGAGTGAATAATGTGAAGGTAATTCAAGATTTTTCTTCCTGTCCAGTCTCAAAGACAATCAGTTCACAGTATTACTAACAGCTAATCTAGTATAAGAGGATATATCAAGAAACCATACAAAAGCCAGAATGCTGTATTGGCATCTATTGCGAATACAAAAAATAGAGTGAACACCAGTTGTGATTTCCCTAAACACTACATTCTATAATTACATCTCTGCATATCATGGGTCACTTTTATTAAAAGTATCATTACTACAGTTGGCAGCAATTTACATCTTATCTTACATGATAGCAGTTTTCAAAGAAAAAATAAAAGGACATCACAACAAAGAAAAACAATACATTTACAAAGTCATGTCTGTAAACTTCAAGGCTAGTTTAGAGTTGAGGTAATGCTGTTTAGCTTTGTGGCTAAAGTAACAAAGTCCTTTAATTTAAAAAAAGGTACCTGATTCTCTCTTTTTCTCTCTTTTTTTTTTTGTTTATACCAGTGCATTACAAGATCATGAGATAATTGAACTGTAGTTTTATCCTGTAAGAACCTTCTCAGTGGGTTAATTTCTAAAAGGTACTCTTCACATTCAACAGCTGCCTTATTATTGCTGTGTCTCAAGACAGAGACATTCACACTATCTTGGAGATTGTCAGAGTGTGTGTGTGTGTGTATATGTGTGTGTGTGAGTGTGTGTGTGTGTGTGTGTGTGTGAGCAAGTGTGGGAACTCCCATACAGTCAAAAATAATGAGCAAATACGATATGTATGGTAAATTTCATCTTGACCTTCACAGCAAAAAAAAAAATTAAAATTAAAAAATTAAATATATAACTTCATACTTCCTTTAAGCAGCACTTCCTTCTATTAGTGCCACTCTGTTACAAATTGCTGCTTTTATAATACCAATGGTACCAAAAGAAAAATAAAAAGCAGAGCATTATGTAAGTTTCCTTAAAAAGACATGATCACCTCTCAAATTTCATCTCTCCTAGGGATAATAAATAATGCACTGCACAATACTTAATGACCAAGATACCTTTTGACACATCTGTATAACATGACTTAGACTTTTTTTTTTTTTTTGCTACACTATGTTACAGAACAGCTTATAAAAACTAGGTATGAACATTAACTGTGAGTGTAAACAGTAGGACTACCACTTGTCAAAAGTCTCAAACACTTTAACTGTAACTGGTACTGGTTATTCATCATTTTCATTGTTTTCTATTTCATCCCCCCCATCAAGTGAGTCTAGTTCTCCGCCCTGTGCTATTTCATCTTCTAAAAGGGAGGAATCCGCAGTCTTATCTAGGCTCTCCTCAGCATCGCTGCCTTCTAGGTGTTCTTCATCTTTAAAGGGAACTCCCTCAGCTTTGTCAGCAGCCTTGTCATCACTGGAACCCACTGCATTCTGAAGTCCTGCTAATGCTGGGAAACCAGGCAGTGTCAATCCTCCCAGTCCTGGAGGTAGAAACATGGATGGGTAGAATAGGCCTGGAGCCATGGTGGACAGAAGGAAAGGATTGAAGGCTAGAGGGTTTGAGGGCAATCCAGCTGTGGCAGTAGCAGCGCTGACGGATCCACTCGCAGAGTCAGTAGCAGAAACAGTATCTGTGCTTTTCTCAGAGTCTTTGTTCTCTTCTTCATTCTCATTCCCCTTCTCTTCCACTTTTGAAGTGCCATCTTCAGGCTCTCCTTGACTGGAAGCAGTAGTGGCGTTTCCAGCAGCAGCTGAGAGCGGGTTATTTAACAGCCCACCAAGTCCAAACATGTTGGGCAATCCTGCCATCCCTGGCAACACCAGAGGGAGCATGGTGGCAGGATTCTTAGAATCCCCTCCAGCAGCAGCAGCAGCAGCAGCAGCAGCTGTTGCAAGTCCTGGAGGGAAGCCCATGAGACCTGCCAGTTGTAGAGATTGTAGATTCTGTAGGCTCTGAAGGCTTGTGAGATCCATCCCAGCAAACAAGCTGTTCATCAGCAGCGGGTTGATGCCCGAAGTGGAGGCGGCCGCAGCAGCGGCCGCAGCTGCTTTGGCAATTTCACTTTTTGGCCTTCTCCCTCTTCTACTCGCCCCCTCTTCCCTCACAACAGGCCCTGTGAGGAGACGGTCAAACATGGACTCTGGAACAAAACCCTACAAAAGGGAGAGGAAACATGATCAAAGCTATCAGCAACTTTTATATGTGAGACAGCAATGGTTTATTTCATTGCACCACTTAACATTCTGAATGGAAGAATTTAAAACAATTCAAATATTCATAATCTTCCTTTATTTTCGTTAGGCTCATCTGTTGAACTCATTTTCCAAGTAGACGTTGGATTTCAAATGCTAAAATTCAGTTCAATTCAACAAAGATTACACATGTACTACCATGTAAGGTACTGTGTTGGCCTCTAGGGATATGAAGACAGAGCAAAACAGTCCTTGCCCTCAAGGAGTTTACATTCTATCGAAAGGATATAACACAAACAGCAATAAATACAAAGTCATTTCAAGATGGAAGGCCTGCTGGGTGTGAGGGGGTCAAATTGAGACTCACATGAACCCTCATGTATCAAAATCTAGTGTTCTGAACGGAGACAAACTAGTAAATATTACCAACTAAGTTGAATATATTTTATGATGGCAACTATTTTATCTTCTATCCTATATCCTTCTATTGAACTATACTAATTTGATGCATGTGTTATGAAGCAGTGCAGATCAGCCCATTTATTTGCAGAATCCCCCAAATTCAGATTAATGAGCTAAAAAGAGAATAAAAATGGTTTCCAGTTAAACAGGATGAATATATCCCCGTCCAGCTAGAAGAGTGTTGGGAACAGTCTTCCTCTAAATGACTTCCACATGGGGCTGAATGTCTATTACCTGACAATTTCTTCTTTCTAAAGTCCAACACAGAGATTTTAATTTTCCTTGTAACTAAAGCTGAAAAAATTAAGCCACTACTGTTGTATCTGGGGTCAAATCTGATTTACAGTGTCAGTTCCTTTAGTTTAAAAATCTGTTTGAATGGGCAATATGGTAAAAGATTTCTAAAAAAAACCTGAATCTTCTTTGGCCTATATACCCACACACATATACACATACATACACATATACACACACACATTCTTTCTTGGGTCAGGTTTTGAGAATATACATATAGATGCACACATATATACAGGAGTTCATACTTACAGACTGCTTTACTATATCAGTCCAATCAGGAGCCACAGCAAACTCAGGATTTTCCTCTAACCACCTGGGCAAGTCCTTCATTGGAGGAGCCATAGCCCCACCCATCTGATTAAAGACATTAAAAAAAAGCTATTTTAAACTATAGACATACTTTTACATACATTCTTTTTTAAATGGTCCTTTTCCTACTCAGAAATAAATTACCAGGAAAAACTACCTTTTTGAAATAAAAACTATGACAGAGATTTCTTTCATAAAAAGTTTTACCTTCTTTCCATTTCGTTTATTTACAACAGGTACCCTTTCTTCTCCTGTCAAGGTGTTGATATCCAATTTGTTAGGGTTTCGACATCTATGTCGTTTCTGTTTCGGTTTTTGAAATGGGGAAAACAGCACATCCGCACTCTTCTTTGAGGAAAAAGGAAAGAACAGTTGCTGTTTAGCTTTTCTATTGAGTATTCAAAAAAAAATAACCAATTAGTCATTTTCAATTTTCAGTAAAACATAAGGAACATTTAACATACAGTCTTCCTGGTTGTGTGTGTGTGTGTGTGTGTGTGTGTGTGTGTGTGTGATATTTCTCATACACATTAATAAAGTAAATTAAGTATATAAGGTTAGAATGTATATGTATGTATATATGTGTGGGAATATACATAAGTACACATATATGTGTTTACATGAATACATAGTATGGTTACTAGTCTCTTGTATTCTTATTGCATACCAAGGATACGATTTTCAGTGAATTAAATTTTAAACTTTTAATCAAATCATGCTATTATAGGCTATAATTGTTATACAACGTCATACTATCTTTTACTCCTGACTCAGCTATGCAGATTGGCCTCAGGGATAACAAAAAGTGAGAGAACAATTAATACTACGGTTAGGCTAAAGGTTCAAAACTATTTGGACTATGACTGAAACCAAAAAAGATGAAATTGAACTGGAGCAAATGGTCAAGTTAAAAAAAATAGTCACATGTGTCTAGGATGGGGCAGACCTGATTTAATAGGAACTTACTTAAAAAAAAAAAGTCTAAGATTTTTAGTCAAGCACAAGTGAAATTACTGAGACAACCATATGAAAGAGCTAACAACAAAGCTCACACAATTTTGGACTACATTAATGGTATAGTTTTCAGACTGAAGCATTTCAATCAAAAAGGCTAGATGAACATCTGTTAAGGAGGTTGTAGAAGAAGTTCTGAACTGTGTGGGTGGCTGGACTAGTCAGCCTCTGAAGAAGGGGTTCTTAATCTAGGGGTCCATTGATTTCTGGAAGTCTGTGAACTTGGATGGGAAAAGAACTACATTTTTTGTTTTTACTAATCTCTAACAGATTCCTCTGATTATTTAAAAATATTGTGAGAAGGGAACCAGAGGCTTCCAAACCTAAGGTTTTGACTAGATTGTCAAAGGGGGCCTGTGACACACAAAAAAGGTGAAAAACCCTTTCTCTAAGGTCTCTTCCACTTTGGTGATTCTATGATACTTACTGGTACATAACTTGGCATATCAACAGTGTAGGTAGGATGCAGTTTAAGCCATTCAACCAAATCCTTGTTTTTAGGAGCATCTTCCCCAACCAATCTGGTCCCATCTTCTAGGTTTATGACTGGGATGCGAGTATCTGGGTCCAGCTGTCCAGGAGAGGGAATGTTCCTTGTTGGGGGGGTCTCTATATCTTCTTCAAAAGCTTTGGTCACCTCAGCATCCTCCTGTAGAAAGAGGACAATTCTTTTAATTCTTACTTTTAACAAAAACTTTGCAACATTGCACCATTTCCCAGGAGAATGTCACCCTAGCATCATGAGACTTCACACCTAGATGAGATAAAAAATTATCCAAAAACGTTAACTTCCAAATAAGTCGGACAGTTTGGCTTTTTTTTTTTTTAATTCCACATATGAAACAATTACTGACAATGTTCCTCTTGTTTATAATTCGTAATTCAGTTTGAATTTTCATATTTTTTCATCCTACTGTCCCCTTGCACCTCCAACCTTTGAAACCCAAACCAAGATACTATATGTTTAAGAACTACATAAACCAAATGAGGAAATAGTTCCTAACTATCTACGTATCTCCCCTGTGAGAATTGTGAAGATTACCTGGCCCTTTTTAGGGTCACGGACAAAATCATTAAGAGGAATTATGAGGTTTGCTAAAACAAACAAACAAACTTGAGTTTGCAAGGTTAATCATTGGTGAACTGCACAAAGTATTACTTCGCTGGCATAATATTCATTGGATACATAGAGCAACACTGTGAAGTGGACAAGCTCTAACTCTTTGTAATTTGGTGTATCCTTAATTCAAAATTGTTGCTCTTCTAGACACAAGTTCCCTGGCAAAGTATGTACTATGATTCAAATTTTTAAATGAAAAGTTAATAGCTTCTACAACATAAATTTGTCATTATGAACTTGTCAAAATTTATGAAGATTGCTTTAGTCAACAAGATATGCCAAAATGACATATAGTTTCAAGAAGGAAGGCAGAATATTAGTGATAGCATGACATCTGAGGATGACATGTCTAATACAATTGTCATTTTAGGGAGGGCACACCAAATTATAGTTAAATTGTCATTTTTCAACATTCTGTTAAGTAAACCCTTATTAAGGACCTACTGTTTACAGTGTAGCAGGAATGTGGTAATAGAATGCTGAGTTTGGAATCAGTAAGACCTGGGTTGAAACATCACTTGATATTTACTAGCTGTGTGACCCTGGGAGGCTCATTTAATCTCTATGTGCCTCAGGCAACTCTCAAGGATTCATTTACTAACTCATAGGCAAGCTGCACCATCTACTTTGGTGGACGGCATTCACATACTGGGAGTTACTTATGGATTCACTATTTTCAGAGCACTATGCATACCTAACAAAAAGCTGTACTGCATGGCTGGAGAAGTAGTGTAAAGCATTGGAAAGAGTGCTGGACTTGGAAGGGAGACTTTGAAACTTTTGACACCTAATAGGATGACAGCTGGAAGAGACTCTGGAATTCATCTAAGCCAACACCCTCACTCTATAGAAGAAAGCTGATTCAAATTCTACCTCTGACACTTATTACCTAGGCAAGTTACTTCACCCCTCCAGGTCTCTGTTTCCTAGTCAGTAGAATGAAGGGTTTGGACTTGACCATCTAAGGTTCATTCCAGTTCTAAATATATGATGCTTAGATCTCAGACTTGCTTTTTCTCACCCTAGCTACATAAAACTTTTTTCTAAGTTCTAGAGTTATAGGATAGCCAAAAAAAGGTGCAGAAGAATGCAAATGGGGGGGGGGGGTGTTTTCCTTAAGCCTTATAATTTAAAAGGCACTTCACTTCTGGCTCTGTCTCAAAGACATAGATCCATCTATTGTCTAAAGAACATTATACTAATTGATTCTAGTGCCAGCTTATAGATTTGGGTTTCAATAAGAATAAGCTATACTATACAATAAATTCAATCCCCAATTTTGAGGCTAGAAATGGCAAAGGCCTCTGAAGGAGTATTTCTGAAATCTTTCAATGATAAGAAATGGCCAATCTTTTTGATGAATTATGGTGGTAAATTAGAGGAAAGGATAAATGTATTGCCTTGATGTATTTACAAGTTCTTTTAAAATTACTTCCCAAGTGATAATTGGAATACACAGAGAAATATATCTCATTCTTAACTAGAATAATAGTGATTTTTCAATCAGTTCAAGTTAAAAATCTAGTGATCTTAGGCCAAGGAGAAAAATATAATTAGGAGCTGTGAACTAACCACAATTTTCCTGGCCAAAAAAAAAATAGCACATTTATGTAATAAAAGGCTGACCCCAAACCAATTCTTCCACAAATCCAAGTTTACCATAGCTTGATAAATCTGTGGTAACTTTTTTTTTTGGCTGATGAAACCAAGCTTTTTCATCAGTAATCAACAGATCATAACCAAAGGAAGAGTAACATGTAAACTAAGTCAGAGTCAATAAAACATAAAAAAAAAAAAGGAAACAGATCCTTGTACAAGTTGGGAAACCTACAAGTTATCTCCATAATTGTCAGATAATATCTACTACTCTGTTAACTCCAAATCTCACCTATTTCTTGAATGACATGAGCTAGATTTGATATCCTTAACTGAGATGAATTCAACCAGATATAGAAACAGGAGTGCACACCGAATGAAAACTAGCTGCTGGACTTACTACACTCAATGATGTCCGTTTGTTGCTCATGAAAAGCAGATCAAGCCCTTCTACATTTTTCCTCCTTCCTCGCCTCCTCTTCAGGGGAGGTTCTCCATCCATTAAGGAGCCATTAAGCAGATGCCTTGTGGGTGTGCGTGAGAGACCTGCCTGTAGCAGTTCCATCTGAGTTTTAAAGGCATCAGACACGGGTGTGGAGACATTAGGCAAGATAAACTTTGAAGTGACAGATGAAAAATTTGAGGTAGAACTTGTTGCCTCTCGTGAGGCCTTTGATAAATCTACAACTTTTTCTTGTCCATTTTCTGAGACCACCTGAGACTCCCGCAGCTGAGCCACCATCTCCATGAGATTCCGTCGTTTGGCAGCTCTTTCAGCCTCAATCTCTATTTTTCTCCTCCTCCTCCTCCTCTGACGAGGGACTGATAGGTTGAGTGCATCTTCCTAGTGAAAAATCAAGATGTGGAGTTGTAAAGAAGCAAAGCTACATCTGGTTTACTGACTGGCTTAAAAATAAATAAAAATAAAACAAAGGAAGTAAATTAACCTATTATGAATAAAAACCACAGAATTTGGAAGGAGTCTACTTGTATGACAGCCCCTTTTATTCTAAAAGGGAACAAATAAGCACAAATGATTTCAGTTTTTTAAAAAAGACACAGAAATAATTTTATATTAAATAAATAAAATCACTCTAACTTGCCTTTGACAACTGGGGAGAAGCAGCAATATCCTCACTACCACTGATGCTAGCTTGACCAATCATTGAAAGCTCTGTAAAGGTCCTTTTCTGTAGGGGGCTATCCACAGCTGTTGATGCATAACCAGGCATAAGTCCCTGGAAATCAAACATCTGGCGTCTGTTTACTGGCCACTTCCCTTTCAACACTGCTTCACAGATGTTATCTAATCGGTTTATCATTACACGATCCTATACAAAGGAGAAAAGATATAACGAAATGTTGGCATAGAGAAAATTTTGGGTCTTATTCTATTTAAGAACAATGACATGGAAATATTTGCTAATCATTCAAAGAATAAAGAAAAATGTTTAAAGTAGATTAGTGAATCTAGAAAGACTGCTTTATTATGGATTAAGTTCTCAGGTAGCCCTAGGACAGAGAATTTTGTTTTTCACATATGAACACTGTATCATTTGAAACAACAGAAGACACATACAACCACCTCCTCAAAAAAAATTACTACTAAAAAAATTTTTTTTAACTCTTCAAAGGTACATTCCATTCACATCTGCAAAGCTGACAACTTCATATATAGTTAGAAATACAGTTCTTTAAGTCATCAGGACAAACATTGAACATCTGTGTTTAGCATCTTGAAGCTCTGGCACCTTCACATCCAACAGGCTGGATCTAAAAGTCTATACCAGGAAGTTGTTCCTCATTAGCGTCACTATTAATAAAGTTCAGTATTATGAAATGGGCATCAACCTAGAGACATCTAATGAATGTCAATTTGCATTCCACACCCATTATCACTTCAAATTTCATTGAAGCGTGTACATTAAAAATTTCTAATTACAGCTTTTAGTCTACTTAGACTGAGTTTCCACAGATTAAAAATGCTTGTTACTATGAACCCTTCAAATCATCTCTGAAGCTCCTTTCTGTATCCAGTAAAGCAGATGAAATTTCTGCAGCAACTTAGGAGACAGGAAAGGAAAAGAATTCCTTTGAGAGTACAATCTTGAAGTAAAAAATTCATTTTTTCAGCATCCCTCTGTTCCTTCAACTTAAGCAATGATTACTGATGATTAGGATATAAGGTCATCCTTTAACTTCCTGATTGGCAGGAATAATCTACCAGTGATCTTGGTAGCTGCAACAGATGACCTGCTTTTCCCTTGAAATAAGCTTATTAAAGTTTTTGTTTTATTTTGCTTTAAACCAGATGGCCCTATTTACGATGATTAGAAATATTCCTACTTTATTTCTTCACTCTTCAAAACAGGACCAAATTGAAAATGGATTTATGACAAAGTTACTATATTCAGCAAGAAAACTAATCACCCTAAGTTTACATAACATCTCCTTTTAAACACTTCATAGGCACAGTGATCACAGACTCAGAGCCAGAAAGAACCTCAGGTCATACATACAGTCCAACCTCCTAATTTTACAGATGAAGAAACAAAGGCCCAGAGAGATTAGGTGATTTGTTCAAGGTCGCACAAATAACAAGGGGTAGAAGCAGGAAGTGAACCAGGTCTTCTAACCCCAAATCTGTTATTCCTTCCACTACTGTCACTGCACTGTGATTAGCTTTCTATACAGTAAAATTTTACCTACAAAACTTTTTCTTTGAAGAAAATTATTATTAACATCATATGTTTGAGATTGAAATGACTAATGATACTCTTTCCTTCTCCCTACACAGACTTTAATCTTCTAAAATTCTAAAGTTTTGTTTTAATACTGTAACTCTTTTGCAGATAAAATCCATAATTCAGGTTCATAAATTTCTTTCTGCCAAGAGAGTGTGATTCTGTTGACACAATAATTTATAGACTACAAGGAAATAATGCATGTTAGCAAACCATGCTATCTAATCAAAAAAGAACCTCACTATACTAATAAGTTGTAATCACATTCTAAAGCTTACTATACCCCAATCACCCCTGGCTTGTCACCATTCCTATTGGATAGCCTTCTAAAAACTTTTTTCTTTGGGATTTTCAAGAATCTTTAACAAAAAGATATTACTTTGTGCATAATAACAGCCACGTTGTGTGATGACTAATATTGATAAACTTAACCCTTCCTGGCAATACAAGGATCTAAGACATCTCCAGAGGCCTTGTGATGGAAAATGCTATCCACATCTAAAGAAAGAACTATGGAAGTCAAATTACTATTGTTTTTCTCTTCTGTTGAGTTTTGTTTCCTCTTCCTGATGGTTCCTCCTATTGGTTTTAATTTTTACTTACAACATCACTAATGTGAAAATATGTGTAATATGAATGTAAATGTATAGCCTATATCAGATTGTGTGCCATCTTGGGGAGGGTGGTGGGGAGGAAGGGGGAGAAAAATTTTAAACTCAAAAGTACATGGAAGCGATCATTGATAAATCAAAGTAAATTAATTTAAACAAAAAAAGAAATTTGCCAAGCCCCCCCCCCAAAAGACATTACTTACAAAATTTGTATATGAAAGTATTAGTTCTATAATTATTTTGGGAAAAAACAAAAGGGAACAATTCGGGAAGGTGCCCCCCCCCATCTTGATCAAAAAGAAATGATGAAGCACCAACCTTAGGCCAAAAAGAAAAAGTGAAAGTTCTTTCATGAAGGAGCTGAGCTACAGAAGGATCTCCGTCCTCCAAGTAAAATCCATCCCTGGTCTCATCCCGGGCTGTGCTCATGGATGCATTGCTTTCTTCATCAAAATTCTTCCCCTGAGAAGCAGTTCCTGCTGAGAAGGAAGAGTTGATATCCATTAACTACAAACAGGATAGTCCCTGTAACAAACTCAGGCAGAACCAGAATTAAGTTAGAGAAGAAAGGGTAATTTTCTAGCAATTGCTCACTAGAAGTGACAGCTATGGCTGAAATGTATGATTTTGTACTTTATTTCTACTTTGAGTAATCCACAGTAATCAGACACTAAAAAGTTACTTTCTAGAGGAAATTTCTCATGTGCTCTGATTCTATCCCTTTACCTATAGAGATGAACAGTGAAGAAATTGAGTAATGACAGTATATTGAGTAAGATGTCTACAAATAATTAAAATTCTTCTTCAACAATCTCTTCCTCCCTCCAATTCAAGGGGAATAGTTCATTTAGTGGCATGTATCATGCCTGATATACTATAACTACAAATGCAATCTCTTGTCATTAAACCACAAAATACCACACATTTGTCCAAACCCATTCCTTTATGGTTCAGAATGTATGAAATGTGTCATGTTTATGCACCAAGAGAACATATCAAAACTAATGTATAACTTTTAGTATCCGAGAGAAATCTGGGAATACTACCCCTTCTTAGAAGAGATTCTGTATTACATGCTGTAGAAAAGTTCATAGGCTAAAGTTTAGCATGATTACACAGTATGTTTTAGGGAAAGCTGTTGATAACTAGAACAGAGAACTAGGTGTATAGGCTTTACCTTCAGGTTGGGAAGACTCTTCTGATTTATCATCATCATCTAATTTTTCTTCTTCATCTTCTTCAGAACCTTTTTCTGAAATAGACTTTGGATCTGCATCTGCACTAATTTCGATATCCTTTGTTTCACTTTTAACAGAAGATGTCTCAGCCTCACATTCCTGCTTATTGTCTTTTTCTCCAGAATCAGCTTCCTCTTCCTCAACCTCAGGTTTTTCTTTGACCACTGAATGCTCAGACTCCTCCACTTTAACTTCAGCTGGTTCTGTGGCCTTTTCATCTTGAATGTGGGTGGATGAGATGACTGGAGGAGTCTGACTGAATCCAGTAGCCAGTGGGTTTAAGGAAGATATACTACCTGTTCCTCTATTTTGAGCAAAGTTTTTATGGGCATCTAAGAAAGACAACTCAGGATCATTCAAGATATGATAATCTGTCCTACTGACTCCATGTTTAGCAGCACCAACCAATAGATCTTTGTCATGTTTACCACACTCCCACCACTCTGGCAAATCCAAGCTTGGCTGGCAGAGTTTTAGCCTCTCTCCCAGCTGAGGGTGATGAAGAACTTGTTCTCGTATTTTCCTTAACAGTTCTATGCGGTATAAAGTTCTAGAAGCACGCTCTTCAGTGATGGGCTCAATCATGGAAGAGAGGTCAGGTGGTTCTACAACACAAAAGCAACTTTATTTATCTTGGTAAAACAAAAGGACTAGTTTCTAAATTGAAACTAATTACCATATGACCAAATTTTTTATTTGTTTGCTTTTAGTTCCTTATTTATCATTGAATAATCATGTTTATCCATCAATATACCTACCATCATCTGGCTTTGCTGGCATTCGGCATACTCGCCTACACATGGCTACAAAACAGTTGAAATATTTCTCCAAACTCTCATCAGACTTTTTGTCAAGTCTGGCAAAGGCTCGGAATTGGTTCCAATCAAACTGCTGTTTCATAGGATCAAAAATAATTCCAAATGTAGAAACTACACGGTAAAAATCTGCCTCTTCTCTTCTTGTCCATCTATTGGAAAAGGAAAGATATTATCTTGAATAGTACCTGAATAAAAGAGATTAAAGTTGATTGTTAGTCTCCCCCATCCCCTACCCTTCATAAACTTAGCAATGAAGTATTCAAAGGAAAAACAAAAACGAAAGTGCTTTGATTTTTTAAATTTTCCCATAAATACTATCCTTGATGGTGATTTCTATGGGCTACAAGCCCAAAAGAAAAAAAAAAGGGATATAGTGGAATATAGTGGAAAAACATGTGGGGGGGAATTGAACAAAACAACAACAAAAAAAACCAACTCACTTTTGACGTTTTTCAGATATAATAGCTTCCCTTTCTGCTTCCAGGGCTCTCACTTCCTCCCGAGGACGACGCCTTCGTCGGTCAGTCTTCATTAGTGCCTCTTGCCTCATTTGTTGCCTTTTATAGCTGCGCTGATAGGCAGTAATGAGGCGGCGCAGACGGGTAGTCAGGGTTGAGGTGTTAGGCCAGTAAAGTTGGCCTAACTCGGCATTACTTTCACTGTGCTTGCCTAGGGGAGTGGAAAAAAAATATTTTTGAAATGCCTACTTGCTTCTTTGCAATTCCCAACAAAATAAGATGACTTATTAGCATTCAGACCACATTGTGGAAAGGATGGCTCAGTGCCCTAAAAATGTAAAAATATAAATTTAGAATAATTACTAGTGTAGAGTTAATTAGTCGAGTGTAAAAATGAAATTACTGCTTCAGAAAAATGTATGGTGATTTGTCAAACGTGTGTGTGTATATATATATATATATCACATATATATATACACACACACACATACACACACATATATCTATATATAAATTTACTTTATACCCTACATTCTACATCACAAGTGCTTCCTTAAGCAATACGTTTTCAAAGGAAGTTCATGGATCAAAAAGACTATAAATTTAACAATAATTTAATGATTTTATATATTGGGCAAAAGGTCATATTTACTCCATACAATAGTAAAATTTAATCTCTATATTTGGCAATAGTCCTTGCATTTCTAATGATGCTTGATAATTATTACCAACAGCAGAAAAATCCAAAAGCTTAACTCTTTTAATCCAAATTATCCTGAATCATTCTGTTATAGATAAATCCCACTGTGTAATCATAAAACAAACATAAAGAAGAATTATTTATAGGTAACTGAAAAATGCTAAATTACAGGGGGGAACGATCAAGCAGCATGAGAAAAAATGATTTTTGATAAAATCTAAAATATAACAAAATATCCCAAAAGGACAGAATGTCTAATATCTTTAGCATTAACATGAACCGCAAATATGCAGCATGAACTCACTCCCCTTCAACTCTCATATAGCATTACCTGTAGTGTGTATCTCCATGGATTCCTCCTTCTCCTCTGGAGGTGAGTTTGCAAATTCCTTGAGAAGAAAAGTAAATTGTTTAGATTTTTATTTTTCCTTAGCTTTTAGGAGAAAGGTCTTCCCAGCTAGTACTTTATGGATATAAAATAATCTAAGTACATTATAAATATTGAATTGAGAATCAATATACTAGAGTTCTTACATCTATTTCATCCTTGAATGGTGTTCTGGTTGGTTTATATTCAGGGTCCTCATCTTCTCGGTCAAATTCTCCCCTATGCAAAATTTAATTTAAAAATAAAATCAAATTGATAAACAAGTGAACTTTACTTTCCCACCAAACAATCAATTTATTATGTGTTACTTTGAACCTGAGGCCTGGTGTCAAAAGGGAAAATAAATAGTACTAAAAGATGAAATAGTGAAAAAAGAATTATTCGGTAGGAACTAGATTTATATTCAAGAGATAATAAATGTTTAGGTCTGTATTTTAATGTTATGCACCATGTAGATCAAATCAATGGCAGTCATTTAAACACCCAAGTTAGATTCTGTATAGTAAACAAAAAGTATAAAAATTGAACCTTGCCAATATATGTGATACTGACATAAAGTTTATTAAAATATTAAAACATCCTTCTTACCCATCACCACCATCTGCTAGCATGTCTGTTCCTCTTTGCTCAGCAGCTATGGCCTTGGCATCAGGCATGCCAACCCGTTCCAGAAAACACAGTGCTGGGTCAGCTCTCATAGAATTGTACTTCTCATAGCCTGTTTCCATCATCGCCACCACCCCCGCAGATGAAGCAAACAAAAACAGAAACAAAAAAAGGCCTTATCACAGAAAGATTCATGGCACAGATACATGACGCATATTTTGCTTCTGAATCAAGGTTATTATCAATATTGAGTTTAAGGAAACAAAAATCTGTTTTTAAACAAAGCATCCTAGAGATGAACATCTCAAATGAGGTTGTTTGGGTTCAAGTTACTTTCAAGAATATTACAAAAAAAATATGACCAATGCTAATAGGAAAACACTTCTTTAATATAGAATAATGGCATGTTGCCTAGGAAGATTTTTGCCTCCCCAACCTTGTTTTGCTGTTTTTTTTTTTAACCAGATCTAATTTTGTCTGACATTTGAAAGGCTTCTTAGTGGGTTCTTTATGACTTCTACAGTGATTCTCCTTTTTCACTCCCATCACCCCTTTGTGAACAGTTTCAGTCATGCTGGAACTTGTACTGTTGGTCGACCCCCCCCCCCCCCCCCCCATCCCCCCATAAGGCCTGAGGACCTGTCTTCTTAGGTTTGGGAGGACACGTGTCAGGGAGATGACACTGTTCCCTCCATTGTTTACACACTGCAATTTGCTTTTTTTACTGCCCAAGTTGACTAGATAGAAAATGGCAGAGCCCAACAGTGCACGGCAGGGAAATGATTTTTAGGCTAGACTTGCCTCAGCTGAGCTCACAAAATGTGGCTGCTGTACATAGGCAGAACAGCACAATTCAATTAGGATTTGTACTACAACACACTGCTCCTAACTGCTGTAGAGCCCCAAGCCAAACTGTAATCATGAAAGGTTTTATAAGCCATCATTCTCCCCTTTAGTCAGGCTGGGCTGCTGAGAATACCTCTGCGACCTCCAGAGAATTGGGATTATAATCAGGAATCGCTCATTGTATATATCCTGCCAGCTCCACATCCCCAGCCTTTCAAAGTTAACAAGGCTGCATCCCACTCAAGGGAGCCGGGAGTTCTCAGCACTGACATTTGTGAAATATTGCTTGGAACAAAGCCCAGGAGGCACTTGTACAGATTAATAGCAGAGGTTAAGCCCACCGTCCACTTTGACACTGGTTGGCAGAATTAGCAAGAGAAGCAGTCCTGGAAGCAAAGTTTATGGAGATCTATAGTGCTACTTGGCTATTATTAAAACAAATATGGTTTTGTTTTATTTACAGCCAAGAAAGAAATATTTTCTTCTCAAATATTCTACAAACATTTAAAAACAGCATCTGATATTTACAGCTCAGATTAGACTTTTAATACAGAAAAATGGTAGAAGCCAAGAGTCCTTTGGAACTACGCTCATTAATATTATGACGGGAAGAAGGCGTGTGAAGAGTTCTAAAATACAGATAAAGCCATACAGTCAAGTTGTATTCAAATACACAAAGAGAAACCTCACTTACCATGTTTGTATACTCCAATTAAGAGGGATTTATCTGCCTCCTTATCCCACCAATCTGTAGGAACTTCAACATGGAAAGGTTCAGGTATCCATACATCTGTTTCACTGCAAAGAAAATAGCTTAAATTATATTTAAATTGAGTACCAGTACCATAACAAAAAAATGCTATGTATTACGTTATGTACTATATATGTCCACCCATACAGCCTTCATTATGGAATCTATATGGAGAGATCTGGGCAGTGTGGTGAAGTGAAGGCTAAAGGGAGCCAGCAGAGGTCAAGGTGAATCATTTTGCTGTCTTCCTTTACTATAAACAAACCTTATGTGGCAACATGTTTAAAAGGCTACCTTCAAACCATCATCAGCTACTTAAAAGAGTGACTAAAAGTAACTCACATAGGAACATTATTCAAACACACACAAAATAAAAAATGAAGCTCACCCAGATTCCTGCCATATCCCTAAGCTCAAAACAGTCACATTCAAGCTGCACAAAAAGAGGAGTCACTGAGAGTAGCTTATGAAGTTTCTTAAACACAGTGTTTAAAACATTTTCCGATTACACCAATCTCCACAATAAGGCATAGAAAAAAATGTGCACTTGCACTAACCTTGAGTCAGCACCCTCTAAGATCTTATCTGCCTGGTCCCCTATCACTTCTTGTCTCAGATAGTACAGCATGCGGACACGCAGCAGGACCCTGGAGAGGAAGACAGGGAGGGGGGGAAGTTCTTAACTTCAGGACTGTTTGCCAACAGTGGCTTTTGGCAGCTGTTGCTGTTCATCCATCATCCTGCCAAGGCTGATTAGCCATGCTGTATGGTAGGCTTGAAGCGTGACAGATGGTGGCACATAATCACCTCTGTGTGGTGCTTTCTGCTGGCTTCCAACAGGCCTGCCTGGCAACCGCTTACACTGCACAGAGAGGGACCAAGCTCAGCCCAACCCAGGCGCATTTCATTTAGTTCTACCTCGTGCAGCTTGTGAAGTTTGGACACGTACTCCACCATCGCCTCTGAAGTATTGAAGCAAGTTTGTAAACAACTGAGCAGATGGCTTTCAGTCACTGTTCTGCTTCATTATCTCATAAAATTTCCTCAGCTGCTGCCTTAATACCATTTTTGGAAGCACATCAGAAGTTGTAGGAATAAACGAGATATAAAATCTGGTTTTACTACCTTACAATAAACCTTCAATATGGAATGTCAGGTTTTTCAGATTATACAACTTTTGTTTCCGAGAAAGGTGGTAGTTGTGCGTATGTGTGTGTGGGTGGGTGAAATCCCTCTCCCTTTAGGCAAAGCACTTTTTTTTTCCTCCCTCTACTTTGTACTATTTTTTTCTTTTTACCTGCGCATAAGTTGTAACAAAAAAACAGAAACTTTACTGGGCATTTGAAATGTGTCCTATTTACTGAAGCTCTTGGAGAGATTTCCAAGGGATCAGTCAAAATCACTTGGAACGCCAGGACCAGATTTTCCAAGGTAATCAAATCCCATTTGGATTTTCACAATGGCTAAGACATTATTCTTTGCAACAAAATCCACCTGGCAAATCCCATAGGCTTATACTATGTTTACCCAAGTACAGCATCCCCTGCTGGCCAGCTTGTGGTGTTACACTTTGCGGAAGACCACCCTCATAGACACAAGCAGATTACTACTGTATGACATAGTCCACCCTCTTTCTCAAGAAAGGAACAAATGGTTATCCCTGAAATTCTAAAATTACAACTTCTTTGTGCCAGACAGTTTCAGTGATGCAAATCAACTCTTGATTTTACTAGAATGGGCTATCTAACCAACCCAAAACTACCTTACCTTCTCTTACCTGTAACCATTTAGGGCCTAGGCTACTGATACATGGCTGCCAAGTATGACTGCCTGCACTCCAAAGCCCTAAATAATTTTTTTTTTTTGGTTTATCCATTTTGTATTCTCTATATCTCAATTCTTCCTGTGACAGGTAGGCTCAACAGTTGACAGCATATGGATAGTCCAGTTCAAACCAAAGGCACAATTTAGCATAATTGTGTGTCTAGTGTTTCCTTTCTATCCCTGGTAGGAACAGAGCATCTGAATTCTACTTCTGGTACAAAAGTTATCAGAAAGAGAATTTATAAAGCGTAGGCCAAACCTTTGACAGAATTTTTTTTTAATTAAGCAAAAACTAACACTAGTAGATGTTTTTTCATGGCTTTTGCCACCTAAAGTAGGAGGTCTTACTGTTTCAAGAGGACCTACCCATCTGTATTGAATCCTGGATCTTTTTCGTCTTTTTGGAGGAGACAGAAAGGGTGGAGGGTAGAATTACGCTCTAGCCTACCCTCTAAAATCCAAAACTTTTGGCAAATGAAATACTCCAATAAATTATGGTAGAACCAATATAAACTCCCATTTTCTATCCATGGACATCATCTTATTTTAGATGAGAACAGGGCTTGGAGGAATTACACGAGAAGATAAGGTAGGTTAGACTTGCACGTTTTCAAACTACTAAAGATTAGATTGGATAACTTTCACTCTACCCATACCCACACCTACACAATAACTAAGAGGAAAGACAACAAGAACATTAGTTACTGCTTACAAATATGGAATGCAACTGCAGGCAACATACTAAGGTAGAAGTCTGTTAGGAGCATTAGAAAGGGAAATGAAACTGCAGTGCCTAGTAACATAAGCCATTGTTCCTACATTAAACTAAGGGAAATGTATCTACTTTGGATGAGCCTCATTTCCTGGTTTGTTTGCATTCAGAACTCAAAAGGATGTGAATAGAGATCAGAAAGTTTACATAAATCCCAAGCAAATGGAAGTTTACTAACGGCAGTAGTTGAAATGCCCTTTTAGAGGGTGTTACTAGGTGCTACTACTTTAAAAACAGGGTATGTTAGAAGTAAGTAAATAGCCCTGGATTGTAAATTTAGAAGACTTAAAGAAGAAAATCTTTATGTATAAAATCTGGAAAGTACCATCATTCAAAGAAGTCTCTAAAAAGTGTCAGAACTGTAAGCAAACACCTTCTCAGATTTTGAAATTTTCCTTTCAATAACAGCACAGAAGCATTAATGTACACGGGTCTTCCTATGGCCTGTGGTTATGTTAACAGATTTCTAATGGTTGATATTAGAATTCAATTATACAAATATTTGCTGAATGCCTAATAGGCACTACAAAGTACTAAAATAGCATCAGACTCAATATATTCTATTTACTTTGTATTGTCAAATTTCCATATTCTAATTGGGAAATGTTAATTTTGGAAGTGGACAAGAATGAGAGAGAGAGGGAGAGAGACAGACAGACAGACAGACAGAGACAGAAAAAGAGAAAGAGAGGAAGAAAGAGAAAGAGAGAGAGAGAGAGAGAGAGAGAGAGAATAAAAATCTCCTTCCACTGAAATATTTCCTGAAGTTAGCTAAATGTTGAATCACATTACATAAACTGACCATAACTTTTTATCAAATGTTTGTTGGAAATTAATCATCCCTAAAGACTTGATAACCACCCAGCCAGGCATCACCTGAGTTGTTCTGATGCTTCAAGATAGACAGCACAGCCATGCAAAGACAATAATCACACACTCCAGGAGCCTTTAAGAAAAAAACAAAAGCAAAAAACACCACACCTTTCAAAAAGAAACAATGCTCACAGATACAAATCCTTTAAAAGCTTACTTGTTACAGTGATGTTTCAAATGTTTCTTGTAGCTATCCTCCTGAAACAAGGCATCTGGGTTGCAGCTTGCCAGCCAATCAGCATCTTGCAGCACTGGCTGTGCACTCTGGGCTTTCACTTTCTTTCCCTTCCTTCCCCTTGGCACTGGTGCTGATAAGCCTATAATAATAATAAAAGCTTTTCACCATCCAAATTGCAGTGTCAGAGTCAGATATTTATACTTAAGAGACAGGAAAATGTAGGGTTTATGTTACATCTTTTTAATGACAGTATGTCACAAAGGTCTCTGCCAGCTCTTCGCCACCAGTGAACCCCAAATAGTACAATGACACCAACATACCAGAATGATTAACCAAAGCTCGGGTCTGGCCATCAGCTGTTGGAGTGATCAGATCCCAAATGAAGCTTTTGATATTTTCATCTCCTTTGTAATGATGGAGACAGTAGACAAGGATGGTCCGGCAGATGGTTTCCACATCTTGTTCAGTTAGCTGACGTTTGTAACGTCCATGAGAAAGGATGTCAGTCCACCGACCCCAACTGCAGGGAAAATATTCAGTGTGTTGGCGTTACACTGGCATTTACCTATGAGGCTTTCATTTTAATCTTCACAGACCAGTTGTGCTGTGAAATTCTTGGTCAGTGCTAATGATATTTTACATAACGTCAAGTCAGGGAAACGTAGTACCCGAGAGTTGAGTATTTATTTTACAGAGTAGGCAATAAGTTCACTGCTTGTAAATGCAGCAGCTGAACTACCCTAAAAATAATCAAGTACATATGTCTAACACAGGCCTTACAAATCAGCTGCAGAGTGGGCTGTCCTAGAACACTAATAGAATCCAGGGATTTGGGAATATATTGTATACTTTGCTCCCCTCAAATATTAATTTGTATGATTTGATGCTGTATAACTCTTTTAAACTAGAAGAATGGCTCAAGGTTAGGAGTGACTACCCTGAAAAGAACAGTGCAATAATGAATGTTATGCTAGCATCTCCCCTCAATATATTTCAAAGGGATGTCATGAAAATTAATGAGAAAAACCGTAAAGTGCTTTGAGTTTCTTTCTGAAAAAGGAGCAATAATCAACTCATAAAAGCACCCAATAGTGCCATCCATTCAAAAGAAAAATTGAAATCATCAACTCTTGAATATCTATGCTAGGTGGAAGGAGAAAGAAACATGGCTATCCAATAGATACTTGTAGAAGTATCTTTTCCAGTATTGGCTGTACCTTCAATCATTCTCCTCAGCTCACTGGATGAAGTTGGAATACTCGTTGCTCCCCACTGCCACTTCCAGGTTCTCCCCATACCTCCACCACTCAGCAACTCCTTTGAGGTTCATACTATTCACACATACCACCCAAACAAAATCCTGGTAGCTGTGTCTACAGATCCCCAGGTCACTCCTTCCTTCCACAATGAATACAGTATATAGTTCACAATTTTTCTCTCTTCCTCAACTCTTGCCCTCATATTAGGAGATGGAGATACACACATGCACGCATGCGAGTGCACACACACACACACACAGACACACACACACACACACAGAGACACAGCAACAGAGACACTCCTCTAAATTTCCTAACCAAGTTCTTCAACCTACTCACTTCTTATGAGTTACTCCTCTACCCTATCTCAGCCACATACAAAGATGGACATACCCTTGATCTTGCTATCACCCACATATGTAGCACACCTCCATGTTCAAAAGTTCTGAAATCCCCTCATCTAATCATAACTGTACTGGCTTTTCACTTCTCCTGTTTTTCCTTACAAAACCCTACTCTTCATCCACACTGTGATCTGACCCATTAATTCTCTTCCAGGCTGTCTCCCTCCACTCTCTTCTCTTTAAGCCATCTTGATTCTTAGGGGACCAATTCAGCTCTATTTTGTCCTAGTCTCTTTAATCCCTAATTCCCTTATCATATCACTGATTATGTCCTGCCAAGCCTCAGCCTTGGATCATTCTCACCATTTAGCACTTTTATTCCTATATACATGATGTAGAACGAAGGTAGAGAAAATCACGTGGGTTCACTAAAAACTTATGTCAAATAACCTCAAATGGGCCCTCACTGCTGCTAGGCAATCCTACTATACCTCATCAATTCATTATCCCACTCTCCACAGTGGCTTTTCCTAATTTTTTCATCCCTCCTCAAATCTTCCATGGCTCTCCATTCCCACTTGCCCCTCTATCATCCCTATTCTACCACTTATTTTTAATTTCTCCCTGTTTACTGGCATGTTCTCTCTGCCTTCCACTACATTGATATCTCCCCCTCCTCATTTTCCTTGACCTCCCTGCAGCTTCTGACATCATTGATCTCCCTCTTCTCCTTGATACCATTTTCTCTCTAGGTTTTTGGGATACCACTCTCTCTTGGTTCTTATCCTCCTTATCTGACCATTCTTCTCAGTCTTCTTTGCTGGATCCTCATTCAGATCATGCCCTCTAACCATAGGTATCCTGCAGGGTTCTGTCCTTGGCCCTATTCTCTTCTCCCTCTATTCTACTTCATGAGTGATCTCAACAATTCTCATGGATTTAATTACTATCTCTACGCTGAGGATTCTATGATATACCTATTCTGCTCCAGCCCCTCTGCTGACTTCCAAGATTGCATCTTCAACCACCTTTCAGGTATTTCAAACTGGATGCTCAGTAGATAGATATCTTGAACTCAGTATGTCCAAAACAGTACTCATTATCCTTCCCGACCTCCTACTTTCCTTATTACTGCAGAGGACAGTACCATCTTCCCAATCTCTCAGACTCACTAGAGACTTCACTGTCTCTCACCACATATCCCCTCCAACCCCCATATACAAGCTGTTGCCAAGGCCTGTTGATTTCACCTTTGCAACATTTCTCAAAATATGTCCCATTCTCTCTGACACTGCCACCACTTGAGTACAGACCCTCATCACCTCACACCTAGACTATAGCAATAGCCTGCTGGTGGGTCCACCTGCTTCAATTATCTCCCAACTCCACCCTTCATTCAGCCACCAAAATGATTTTCCTAGAGTACAGATCCAACCAAATTACTCCCCTACCAAAAAAAAAAAAAAATACAGTAGCTACTTATTGCCTCTAGGTCAATTGCAAAATGCTTTGTTTGGCATTCAAAGCCAGTTATAATCTAGCCCCCTCCTATCTTTCCAGGCTTCTTACACTTACTCCCTGCCACATCCTTTGATCTAGTGACACTGGCCTCTCGGCCATTCCATGAACAAAATACTCCATCTCTCCTCTCTGGGAATTTTCTCTGGCTGTCCTCATGCCCGGAATGCTTCCCTTCTCAATTCCAGACTGACTTTCCTGAAGTCCCAACTAAATTCCCATCTTTTACAGGAAATTTTTCCCAACTCTTTTTAATTCTAATGCCTTCCTTCTCTTAATTATTCCCTATTTGTCCAGTATATAGCTTGTTTTGAATATATTTGTTTGCATATTGTCTCCTAGATTCTAAGTTCCTTGGGAACAGGGACTATCTTTTGCCTCTTTTTGTATCCCTGCCACTTAGCACTTAGGAACTTGATTAGAGGCAAGCAAGATAGCATGTCTACAGCAGCCCTCCATATTGAATAGGAAGCAGGTTTGGTTTGCATAGACCTGCATGATGGATAATTATAGGTAATCAGAAAATAAAAATGTTTAATACAGCTACTTTGGGACAAGTCAAGACTGCTGTTGAAGAATAGAGAAAAGGTGAAAATAGCAATATAAAGGACTCACTGGAACTTTAGTATGACAGAATTTGAAAGCTAAAAGGGACCTCTAAAATTGTCATTCTATGATCTTATGTTCCCAGGATCACAGATCTCAGAGATGGAAGGCAAGTCATAGTAAGTCCAACTACTTATTTCGAGAAACTCGAGATCCAGGGACACGAAAGGCCTAACTCAAGATCATATCAAAATAATATCATTTTACATATTTATATCTTTCATGTTCAATTGTAATGGATTTTTAACAAATTAATTCATTGCTAGGAATCTCATTGCAAATCTATGTAACAGAGATGAAGCATGGCAGACATTCACCTTTTCTATATTGTTAGCAAGTAAAAAGAAATTCTTTGAACAGTATAAGCTAAAAAGGGCAGTGGTACACATACATCCTCCCCAGTGATTTGAGAGTTTAGGTGGCTGGGATCTGAAGAGGACAGAATACAATAATGAGGAGAGAATGAAGAGTACCTAAATTGTTACTTGGTGGCAGGACAAACACAACGAAACAAATGCAAAATCTAAAAAAAGCCAAGGTCTTCTAATACAAAACATCTCAGTTTTACCCTTACATTCAATGAACACAACCAGGTTCCTGGCTACAGTTGCTGTTAGAGAGGAAAAGATAAAATACACCTGTTACATAGGATGTCTTGCAAACCCTAACAATGAATCTATGGGTGCCATCAGCTACAAAATAGAAAGAGAAGTCAAATGCAAAAGCTTTTAAAAAACAAACTATGATTTCCCCTAATATGCAAGTGATCTTCTAAAGAATTTACCATACCCTCTGTCACATTATCTCAGTACTGTTTTAGGTGACTTGAAAGAGATTTCAAGGAAACTTGCTTTTATTGTCTTTAACACATCTTTGACAATGAATATATGTATTATTACTATAACAACCAACACAATTATAATATTTAACATAATATATTAATGATACAATATAATTAATAACAGTTATATAATTAACACAGGTGTTATTATAATAATAATTATTATTAACTAAGGTTCTATAAAGGATTTTGTGCTCCTTGCAGTTATATAGAAATACAAAGTAATAAAAGATTTAGGAACCAAATTACATTTAGAAAGAATGTGCTTAATTAGCTACCAAGGATCAGTGTTCCCCTTGCTATACTTCCTCCTGCTACTGACCAATATATTTGACTAGAAATGGCTTCTTCCCATCGCTAAGGATTTTAACACTCTGTGGCTCTCATAGGACAAGCATACTTTCCCCTCATTATGAAAGATTCCATTACTATTAATTAGCACCATGGATCATACTCAAGACAATCCTTGGAGGTAGGCAGGATAGCCACTTCCATTTTATATATTTTATATAATAATGACAACCTAAGAGTTACCTAGTGCTTTACAGATTCTGAGCACTTTATGCATGATATCTTATTTGAGCCTCATTCAGAGAGATGGATGCTATGGGGATCATCCCCATTGCATAAAAGCTGAGCAGTTAAAATCTGTACCTATGGCCACACAATTAACTAGTAAGTGCAAAAGGAAGAAAGTCTGTGTCATTTTAACTTGTAAGTTGAGCTCTTGTGACTCAATGCTGCCTTTCATGTTTTACGACCTTAATCACTGAAATATATTGTGCATGTGTCAAAATTCAGTGACTTAGCCAGTAACTAAAAACTATAATAAAGAAAAACTTAAAACATTTTATATGTGAAGTCAGTTTGCTTACCCATAAACTAGAAGATTCTTTTCAACTCTAAAACATTCACTCCTTGCATAACCCTGTGACTTGTCCTGAGGTCTCCGGGGCTTTGTGCTAGGCTTTTCTTCTGAATCACTTTCCAAATCTGAAAATTCCATCAGCTCATCTTCTTTCACAGCACTATAAAGTCTAGTTTGCTTCCTTACTCTTGGAGTGTCAATAACCAGGTTGTTCTGAAACAAAAACAGAAAGAAACGTGAAACTTGTGGAAAACAATTCTAGAGATAAGATAAGTATTTGAATGGGACTTTTACTCACCCGTCCATTTAAAGCATCAATATCTAACTCAGCTTTCTTAGCCCACTTCTGCCAGAAATTTGGATCATCCAAGGATATGTCTGTCCTATTTCCAGATGCAACAAAACTAGCCTGAAGGTTGAAGATATATGCATCAATATCACAGCTCTGTTTAAAAGCTACTTCCCCAACCCCAGCCCCCCATTTCCTGAATTTAATCATTCATTCAAAAAAATAGATAACAGGTATTGAGCAAGGGCTTGATTTATCATTACAACAGCAAGTTATCAAGGAAAAGCAGTGTTTTTTTTTCCTTTACTCTGCTGCTGCCTAATATAATCTGATCTCATTGTAACAGATAAATTCACACCTTAGCAAATGTAGAACCCTTCCCTTCAGACTCAATAGTAATGGTGTGTGTCCGCCTCAGAAGGATCTGATCAATATCTTCTTCACAGAATTTAGACCCTTCATCCTCTTCATCCATAAGTGCGCCATAAGCACCTTTGCGTAGAAGATCTTCTATTTCTTTTTTGGAAAGCTGCTGCACCTAAAACCAAGGGAGAGAATGCTTTAATACTTTATTTCACAAAAAGAGAAGGTAAATCATTAAAAAAAAAAAAGCATGATACAAATACATGCTTAACACATTCTGACAATAAAATTATATTCTCCCAATAATTAGTATAAGCTTAATAATAAGCAAGGAATCAGTACAGAATTTGGAGAAATTTCCTTTTTTTTTCTTTTTTTACCCCATTTGTAGCATTTTCTCTTCCACTCATGGATTGTAAAACAGCTTTATCCAGGCCAAGCTTCAAGCTTGCTTTGTCAAACATTTCTCTTTCATAAGAGTTTCTTGTGATTAACCTGTAGATTTTTACAGATTTGCTTTGTCCTATTCTGTGACATCTAGCCTGGGCCTGGAAGAAAAAGAAATTAGTGGAGGCTGGCAGAGAAGAATAATATTCAATTGCAAATTAAATAAATATAATTGATTCAATGAGCATATTGGTTTAGAATATTAGTAACACACTAAGATAGTATTTATAACATTTAATACACTTAAAATAATATAAGCTGGCTTTTTTGCATAAAGCATAAGGCATCACCAGAATTAAATAACAAAATTTTAAGTAACTGATCTTGTACTTATCTGCTTTACATATTACTTATTTTCTTTATATTTATTTGGAATATACATGTACGTTACCTACACACACACACACACACACACACACACACACACACACACACACACA